>NW_012268833.1:0-448 GCF_000151885.1 Dipodomys ordii
AAAAAAAAAAATCATAAACTGAAAAACCATCAACTTTCAGAAAATGGCAGCCCCCCAAAATGAGCACAATTACACAGAAGGAAAGAATTGCATTAGTGATGTTTTCTTCCTTCATTTTCCCTCCTTTCCTCTTCCACTCCCCTGCTCTCTCTCTCTCTCTCTCTCTTTCATCTCCTAGGTTATTTTGGGGGGGAGGTTGCTGGGAATTGGATTCAAGACCTTCTACTTGCTAAGCATACACTTTATTACTGAACTACATCCATTAAAATATTAACATATTACTGCATTGAACCCTATTTCAACCAATAAGCAGGGTGCTGATGGCTCACACCTGTAATACTAGCTACTCAGGAGTCAGAGATCTGAGGATCACGGTTCAAAGCTAGCATGGGCAGGAAAGTTCATGAGACTCTTATCTCCAGTGAGCCACCAGAAAACCAGAAGTGGC
>NW_012268833.1:3968-9224 GCF_000151885.1 Dipodomys ordii
GAGTCTCACAGTCTCTCCTGCCCGGGCTGGCTTTGAACCTCGACCCTCAGATCTCAGCCTCCTGAGTAGCTAGGATTACAGGCGTGAGCCACCAGCGCCCGGCGTGTTTGTTTATTTCTTGATGCTGAGGATCCCTAGGGTCTCTCACACATTCAGCTGACACTTCTGTGCTAGTTTTATGGTAAGGCCTTTTATAAATAGCATGTACAGTACATTAGTTGATTTTTTAATTTGAGAGAGAGTTGTTTAGGCAGTCTGTACTGGCTGGCCCCAGCTTTCCACTATCATGCTTCCACCTCCAGAGATTATAGGCATGGACTACCACACTGAGCTCCTTCAGATGCTTTATTCATAGTGTATCTTTTTCTTTTCCTTTTTGCAGTACTAGGATTTGAACTCAGGACCTAGCACTTGTTAGGCAGGCACTCTATGACTTGAGCTATCCTTGTAGCCCTTTTTGGTTTATTTTTTTGAATAGCGCCCTGAATTTTTGTGAAGTGCCCATCTCAGTTTATAATTCACCTGCTGACATCTCCCCATAGTTAGAACTACAGATGTGAACCATCACTCACTCCTAGCTCATTGGTTGAGAAAGAAAGATCTTACTACTATATTTCCTGGGCTGTCCTAGAAGTACAATCTTTCCAATTGCTAACTCCTGAGTTGCTGAGATTGCAGGTGTGGGTCACCAAGCTTGTCTGGTAGGGTACCTAATCTTGCTATCAGCAACAAATATCAGGTACTCTTCCAACACTTTTTCAGGAAACTCTTACTGCCTATCCTAACTCTTCCTTGAGGCTGTTGTCAGCAATATGAGCAGCCACTTCACATCTGGCTTTCCAGAACTACAAGTGCCCTTGGCTTCTTTCTTCCTCTTTACTTGTCACAAAAATTGACCAAAGAAGACAACCCTACTCTCCTGGAAATACTTTCGTCCCCACACTCTCCTGGTTCTCGTTTCCTGTTTTATTGGCCAGATTAATCTGTGTGTGTGTGTGTGTGTGTGTGTGTGTAAGACAGAGAGAGAGAGAGAGAGACTGTACTAGGGTTTCAAGTCTGGGCCTCCTGTTCTCACTTGTTTCTGTTCAAGGCTGATATCCTACCATTTGAACCACATCTACATTTCCAGTTTTTTTACTGGTTATTGGACATAAGAGCCACAGATTTTTCTGCCTGGGCTACCTTCAAACTGTGATCCTTAGATCTCAGCCTCCTGAATAGCTAGGATTAGAGGTATGAGCCACTAGTGCTGGGTTGTACTACTTTTTCCTTCCTTCCTTCCTTCCTTCCTTCCTTCCTTCCTTCCTTCCTTCCTTCCTTCCTTCCTTCCTTCCTTCCTTCCTTCTTGCCTTCCTTCCTCCTTCTTGCCTTCCTTCCTTCCTTCTTTCCTTCCTTCCTTCTTGTCTTCCTTCCTTCCTTCCCTTCCTTCCCTTCCTCCTTTTCTTTTGCTGTTGGGCTTGAAATCTATCCCTGAGCTCTCAAGCTCATGGCTAGCACTCTACCACTTGAGCCACAGAACCACTTCCAGTTTTCTGAGTGGTTTATTGGAGATACAAATCTCATAGACTTTCCTGCCCAGGCTGGCTTTGAACTATGATCCTCAAATCTTGGTCTCCTGAGTAGCTAGGATTATAGGCATGAGCCATTGGTGCCTGACTTATTGTTTTTGTTATATAAACTCTCTCCCTCTTCAAGTCTTCCTTCAATGTCTGAATCATTGGCTATCACCTCTTTTTTTTTTTTCTCATGTTCTTCATGGGGTTTGAACTCAGGGCTTGTGCACTGTCCCGAGCTCTTTTTGTTCAAGGCTAGTGCTCTACCACCTTTGGCCATAGTGCCACTTCTGGTTTTCTGGTAATTAATTGGAGATAATAAACTTTCCTGCCTGGGCTGGCTTTGAACTGTGATCCTCAGATCTGAGCCTCTTGAGTAGCTAGGATTATAAGCGAGAGTGAACAGTGCTGGCCCTCACCTAGTCTTAACCAAGTTGTCTACTACTGAACTACATCCCCAGCCTAATCCTATATATTTAAGTACTCAGATAAAATTTAAATCTGGTGAATCCTAAGATTCCTAACCCTGTCTCTCCCTTGAATCCCAGCTGCTATTTCAGTGGGTTTCTTGATTCTGAAAAGTTATTTCAAACTTAACATGAGTATAACTCAATTTTCTAGCCTTGTCTTTCAGGAAAGGCATCAGTGTTTACCTGGTCACTTGAGTTTCAACGTTGTCATTTCTATGTTTATGTGTTTATTTATTGCCAGTCCTGAGGCTTGAACTCAGGGCCTGTGTGCTGTCCCTGAGCCTCTTTGTGCTCAAGGCTAGTACTCTACTACTTGAGCCACAGCGCTACTTCCAGAAATAAGAGTCTCATGGACATTCCTGTCCAGCCTGGCTTTGAACCAGGATCCTCAGATCTAAGCTTCCTGCAATTATAGGCATAAGCCACCAGTACCGGGCATATTTATGTATTTTTTTGTACTGTGATTTGAACTCAGAGCCTCATTCTTGCTAGGCAGGTACTTTACCACTACAGTCTTTCCCCTAACCACTCTGTATAAGTCCTCAGCCTTGAACTCAGGTCTTGGGCATTGTCTCTTTTGCTCAAGGCTAGTGCTCTGTGGTTTGAGCCACAGCTACATTTCCTGCTTTTTAAATCCTATTTCTATGACCTTTATCTGTTTCTCCAAATTGTTCTATTTCTCAATACTCATTCCCTTTATTCCAGCAACTCAAATCCTTGTCACTCTCAATGTGGCAGACTGAAACGCATGGCTTTATGCATCTCCCCTTTTGTCTAGAGTGTTAATTGATCTATCTCAAAGCACCCAATACAATGCCTGGCATATAATAAGCAACCAATGAATACTCCTTCAATGAGAGAATGAATATATGTAAGTGCTATTCCCTTTTTCCTTTTTTTGTGTCAGTAGTGAGTGGAGTTTGAACTCAGGGTCTGGGAGCTGTCTCTCAGCTCTGTTTGCTCAAGGCTAGCGCTTTACTACTTTGAACCATAGCTCTGCTTCCAGTTTTCTGATGGTTAACTGGTTTTCTGGTAGTTAATTGGAGATAAGAATCTCATGGAGGGGCTAGGAATGTGGCTTAGTGGTAGAGTGTTTGCCTAGCATGCATGAACCCCTGAGTTTGATTCCGCAGTACCACATAAACCGAAAAATCTGGAAGTGGCGTTGTGGCGCAAGTGGCAGAGTGCTAGCCTTGAGCACAGACACACTCAGGGACAGAGCCCAAGCCCTGAGTTCAAGCCCCAAGACGGGCACATGGAGCCAGGTGCCAGTGGCTCACATCTGTAATCCTGGCTACTCCGGAGGCTGAGATCTGAGGATCGAGGTTTGAAACCAGCCCAGGCAGAAATGTCCCATGAGACCCTTATCTCCAATTAACCACTCAAAAACCAGAAGTGGAGCTATGGCTCAAAGTGGTAGAGTGCTAGCCTTGAGCAAAAGAGCTCAGGGACGGTGCCCAGACCCTGTCTTCAAGCCCCATGACCAACTGAAAAAAAAAGAAAAGAAAAAAAAAAAGAGACTCATATTCTTTGCTGCCCAGACTGGCTTTGAACCACAATTCTTAGATCTCAGCTTCCTGAGTAGTTAAGATTACAGGCATGAACCATCAGAGCCTGGTGCTATTCCTTTCTTTAAGCAACCTTATTAATTCTACATTTGCTTTTTGTTGTTATTTTGCCAGTACTGAAGATTGAATTCAGGGCTTCCCACTTGGCTTGGTTACTTGCTCACTGATGTCTGCCACTTGAGCCTTGGCTCCAGACCAGCTTTTTGCTGGTTATTTTGAAGATGGAATCTTTTAGAATCTTCTGCTCAGGGCAACTTAAACCATGATCCTCTAGGTCTCAGCCTTTTGAATAGCTAGGGTTACAGGCTTGAGCTGCTGGCAACAAGCTTCCTGTGTGAATTAAAAATATAATAAAGTCATATAAGAGGAGGTTTCTGAGATTCATTCCAGACCATCTCCTTTTCTTTTATTAGCTTTAAGTAACTGTACAAAAGGGTTTCAATTCAACATGTCAGCTTATAAGTTTTTGTTGGTTGTGGGGCTTGAACCCAGGGCCTGGGTGCTGTCTCTGAGCAATTTTTGCTCAAGGCTAGTGCTCTACTACTTTGAGCCATAGTCCTACTTCTGGTTTTCTGGTGGTTAACTGTAGCTAGGATTTTTTTTTTGTTTTTTTTTTTGGGGGTCTGGTTATGGGGCCTGAACTCTGAACCTGGGTGCTGTCCCTCAGCTCTTCAGCTCAAGGCTATCGCTCTACCACTTGAACCACAGCGACATTTCTGGCTTTTTTCTTTTTGCTTATGTGGTGCTGAGGAATTAAACTCAGGGCCTCATGCATGCAAGGCAAGTGCTCTACCACTGAGCCACCTTCCCAGCCCCTGTAGCTAAGATTCTTATGGACTCTTCTACCCTGGCTGGTTTTGAACTGCAATTCTCAGATCTCAACCTCCTGAGTGGCCACTATTACAGGTGTGAGCCCTTGCTCAGACTATCTTACATTAAAAAAAAAAATCAGGGCTGGGAATGTGGCTTAATGGTATAGTGCTTGCCTAGCATGCATGAAGCCCTGGGTTTGATTCCTCAGCACTATATATACAGAAAAGCAGGAAGTGGCACTGTGGCTCAAGTGCCTTGAGCAAAAGTAGATCAGGGACAGTACTCAGGCCCTGTGTTCAAGCCCAGGACTGGCATAAATAAATAAATAGTGTAATCATGTTATACCTATGTTCTTTGTACATTTCAAAGTTTTGGAACATTTTTTAGACTTTATTTAAATTTTTTATTGTAAAGATGCTGTACAGAGGGGTTACAGTTATATGAGTAAGGAAAATGAGTACATTTCTTGTCTAGGATTGTTTTTTTAGTCCACGAGGGAAACTCGGGTGTTCCAGTCCAAATAGCCCTATTTTTCATCACGTTTTCTTTCTTGTATCATTTGATGAGCCCACACAGAGACTCCCACAAATTCATCTCACAAGGATGAGTTTGCACTAAGGAGGACAAGGGTAGGGTATGGTACATTTCCTAATGCCACAGAAGAACCTATCTAACTTTGGTCATTGTCAAGTGACAACGCTATCTTTTTTTTTTTTTTGGGTCCGGTCGTGGGGCCTGAACTCTGGGCCTGGGCGCAGTCCCTCAGCTCTTCAGCTCAAGGCTAGTGCTCTACCACTTGAGCCACAGCGCCACTTCCGGCTTTTTTCTTTTTGCTTATGTGGTGCTGAGGAA
>NW_012268833.1:11780-13217 GCF_000151885.1 Dipodomys ordii
CCTCGCGGGGGGTGGCGGCGCGGCCCGGGTTGCGGGGCGCGCATGGCGGAGGGCTGTGGGATGGGGCGTCCAGCTTTGTCTGGCGAGACCGCACCTCCCAAATGCCATTGATTTCTGGTCCCTTGGCCTGTATTTGCAAGTTGACTGTGCCGGGACCGCGGGGCCCCGCCTGCCCGGGGTGCGATGGTGACCCTGATGGGTCGGTCTGTCTGTCCTCCTGGGTCTGTCTGTAAACATCAGGTCGGGGTGGGGTGGGCGGAGGCTTTGCCTGGGCCAGCCTGCACCCGGGGGACAGTGCCAAGGCCGGAGGGGGTCAGCTCGTGTAGGAAAGCAGGCTGATGGTTTACAGTCACCCATCTGATTCTCGGCTCGTACTAAGCATTTTTGAGTCTATAGTCAGGTGTAGGTGCTATATGCTAAGTAAGATGGACTGATTTCCGTGCGCCCTACAGGCACAGGAACTTAAGTTTGTGTGCCTGTTCTTTTACCCTGGCTAGCTAGGCAGTTGGATTTCAACCCATTTTTCAATCAACATGTGTGCACTTGAGCAAGTGGAGGGAGGGGCGGCTCTGTGCTGTCACCCAGTCTTCAGCGTCCTCTTGATGTTTTTTTTTTCCTGTTAGAATCTTTCCTACTCATCACCCCTAAGCATGTCTAATTTAAATCCAGTCGTACTCAGCTTTTATTAAAAACAGTGTCGCTAAGTGCTGTCTTGTGGCCCCTGATCGGTGTGCTTCTTAGCACGCCACTCCCGCTGTAAGCTGTTTGAAGGCAGGAGGGTCCTTAACATAATGTAGTGTGTATTCTGTCACCTTCCATCACAATAGCTTCTGCGTTGATAAGCAATACTATTTTTTGCTCTAGAATTGAGAAAAACAAGATTAAAATGAAAATCAGAATTAGGGGCACAACAGCATATAAAGGCTATTCTGTCTGGTATATTTAGAAAATTACTAGGTTTGCTTTTTACAAATAAATTGAGGTAAACCCAGTGTAAATAAACCTTTTTTTTTTTTTTTGCCAGTCATGGGGCCAGAACTCTGGGTCTGGGCGCTGTTCTTCAGCTCTTCAGCTCAAGGATAGCGCTCTACCAACTTGAGCCACGGCGCCACATCCAGCTTTTTCTGCTTATGTGGTGCTGAGGAATCGAACTCAGTGCCTCATGCCTGCAAGGCAAGCACTCTACCACTGAGCCACAATTCCAGCCCCTAAATAAACCATTTTAAACTGAACAATAGGTAGCATTTGGTAGAATTACATTTTGTATTTTGGATCAAGTCCTTTTTATCCTCCCCACATTGTCAATCATTTATTCCATGTGAATCTATTGCTATATTGATTATTTGTTGGGGTCCTAAGTTGCTCTGTTTTTCTGAAGAATCCACGTTTATTTATTTATTGTCGGTTGTGGGGCTTGAACTCTGGGTTTGGGTGCTG
>NW_012268834.1:0-353 GCF_000151885.1 Dipodomys ordii
TGTATTTATTATAAATGTGTATATCTTTTGACCCTAAAACAAAACTTTCTGCCCTAGTCTTTTAAAATAATATAAAATTGTAAAATATATGGAAGTGTTATTGTTGCTAATGTTTTATCATCCTCCTCCTCCTCATCATCATTATCATCATCATTTTGGTAATTTTGAGACAGAAAGTTGTTATCTAGTCTAAGCTGACCTCATTATAATTCTCATGTCTTAGCATCTTGTACAAAAGGTTATGTACCATCATGCTCCAATTTTAAACAATTGTAATGATAAATTATAGATATTATAGATGTATAATACTTAATAATTTATTGAAATTATAATTATTCTCCTAAAATTACATG
>NW_012268834.1:6188-6408 GCF_000151885.1 Dipodomys ordii
ATCTTCATCAATCACCTCCAGATGAGCAGTTTTTAACTATTCCTTTTTTTCACTAGCTTCCATTGGCACATTATTCCTATTTTAGCCCAAGTGAAGACTCAGAGAATATATATTAGAATAAATTCAGTTTTCTGTTTCAAATTATTCATTCCACTATAATATCTACTTTGTAATTGTTCTGAATTAGGGATATTATGTTCTCTGAAGGTTCATGTCATCA
>NW_012268834.1:11592-11952 GCF_000151885.1 Dipodomys ordii
GATTGGTGTTCATGTCCAGACCGACTACAGCTGCTAAGCACACTCTACTGACTGCAAGGGCAATTTGGGAGAATATGATGTGAAGAATAAGACTCTTCTAAAATCCAGATTAGGAAAATGGCAGACTGCTGCATTTTGTGCTTTACATTCATATAAATAATCTTTTGAAAGAATTGAAATGTAAAATTATTCTACATTCTTGATATATTCATAAAACATACTTTCATATACTGATTGAGTTATACCATAAAGACAGGGCAAGTTCGAAGTCCAGGAAAAGAGGCTGAGCTGAAAATCAAGCACATGTTGAAGTGTAGGAAAGAGCACCAATTCAGACCCCCACATTAAAATTCGATCAAA
>NW_012268835.1:0-2722 GCF_000151885.1 Dipodomys ordii
GGTGCTTGAAATGTCTATGGCAGGTAAAGATGTTGGATGAAGCCTTTAGCATGCCTCTGAATGTGAGTCACTGCACAGACCTGTAGGATTTCACACTAAGTGCTCTATCCTCTGCACAAACCTATGCTGTTCTTGAAAAATAACTGCAAGCTTTAGTGAAGACTGAATGCTTGGTCATTGACCACTAAGTTATCCCTTTGTGAACTAGCCATAAATTGGGCCTGTTCAGCAGTTCTCCTTCATCAAATGCAAGCTGCATTTGTAAGAATAGCTTTGAGTGTGCAGTTACATGGTCAAGTGGCCTAGGTGCCTATGATTTACAACCTGCCATATTGTTTCTTAATCTCTCAGTTTCCATTTGGGGTTAGTTAACAACAGAGGGTTCAACTGCAGTCCTAAAATCCCTCTCTCTGAGATCTGTCTAAAAGATGTTGCATAGGAAGATCTCTCACTGTGTGGCACTTTGAAAAATACAGCATTCTGCTTATTCTGACTGGAGGAAGAAGTAGCTAGAGCAATTAATGTACATCAAAATGTACACAAACAAGCTAATTTTATGGTTGATGTTCATAGAGCAATAAGGAATGGTAGGGGAAAAACAAAGGAGAGGTAACAACACTCGTCAGGAAATGTACTCGTTACCTTCCTAATGTAACTCTAATCCCTCTGTACAGTGTATTTATAATAAAATTATATATTAAAAAAGAAATTTACTGAAAGGAGATATGGTGAAAATTATGAAAATAGGCTACTCTCATTATACATACACGCATGACATTTTATGTCCTGGTGAATGTTCAGCAAAGATTAATCTCCATAGAGCAGGAGCTCAATAATCTCAATAAATACACAAGAAGACTCATTCTGTGGAACGGAGTTAGATTATTTCAACAGCCAAAACTTATCTTGTCCAATAAAGGTCAGGTACAAAATAACTATAATAGTCAGGAAGAGTTACACATAGACTTAGAAACATGGGCTTTTTTAAATTCAATCCATCCATTCTGGAAAATACTGATTTGTTCTCCTTCATAATTTAATAAGTGGATGAATGTTCTAAAAATAGAATCCTATCACATATCAGCTTTGAGATTACCTTTTTTCCCCATTCAGAATAATGACCTCATGATTCATCTAAATTGCTTTATATACCAATGGTTTCTTCCTTAATGCTTCTTCTCTGTAGAAGTTGATAGTTTGTGTATCCAGTCACACTGAAGGATATTCAATTTGACTCTAATCATTTGAAAATAAATGGAAGTTTTGTATAGACATTTGTGTTGAAGATTTCTTTTCTGTTATAACTATGTATAATATGATGGTTAATTTTATTATGTGTTAACTTGACCGGGAAACTAGGTACTTGAATATTGGGTCAAATATTATCCCTGGATGGGTGGAATTACTATTTTGGGTTCTGTAATTGGAAAGAGCTATATATAGGCTATGCTCCAAGATGCCTTGTTATTGATGCTTTACTTCATCTTTTGACTATTTTTGTTATTCTTCTCAAATATCCATAGCTCATCCAGAGTTTGAATCAAACTCGTTTCTCTTTGGTATCTTGTAAGTTATTCTACATTTTCCAAATATAAGAGAATTTTATGTTTTCTTTCATTTTCTTCTTGAATTCAGATTTTTATGAAGAATCATCTGATTTCATGTCTCATTTTGTAATATTTTAAATCTATTAATTCTTGTTTAATAATATTTATTTCATGTTATGTTATGTCACATTTTTCTTTGGTTTTATGTTTGATTGGTAGGAAAGATTTTTACCAATTAAAAATTTTTGACTGTGATTTTGGTTTAGTGTATTTTGTGACTCTATGTGGTTGCTACCAGTTTAGGTAATCATGAAGTATCTTGTTTGTTAAATGAATAGTAACAGGCAATGTTCCCTAGGTAGGAGGTGGAAGGTTTTTCTACACTTTTTTGTACATTTTTTATTGTAAAAATGCTGTACAGTTACATGAACAAGGGGTTACAGTTACATGAACTAGGTAATGAGTATATTTCCAATTGAGCATTGTTGCCTCCTCCTTTGTTTCCCCTTACCATCTCCTCCCTCCCCACCTCCACAACTACCCCTCTTTCCCCCACCGAAGTTCTATATCTTTTAATTTAGAATTTTCTCATTAATTGGTATATCACAGTTCATGTTCTTTAATATCTGTTATTTTGCAGGTGTCTTTGGCTTTATGATCTAATATTATTTCTGAAGAATTTTAAAATTCTGTTTCTTAATTATTTTTTTCTTTTCTCTGAATGTAACAGTACACATCATTTTACTAAGGCCCTTCCCTGTCTTCCTGGGAGGCAGTATCTTTCCCAAGTCAGTGCACTTTTAGGTGCCAGGCTCCTTCATTTTCTAGTATCCACAGGTCTTAGGCTGTACTCTTATTTTCTCCAAAAGGGGTGAAACTTTTCTAGTGATGATTTTAGTTTGTATCTTTTACCCTTAGGCTTTTGGAGCTTTCTCTTCTTTTCCATAGTGTTTGCCTGTTAGTTTTTTTTTTTTTTCAGCCAGACCTAGACTCTTGGTATAGGATGCTTTGTTCTCTTATGTACATGCAAATTAAGCATCATGATATGTTCTGTTTTCTCTCTCCATGTTCTGGTTGCTCTCTCTATTGAATAATATGGTTTCTAGATGTTATATGAAGATTTTTAGATCTAGGGAGGCACATGTATTTACTAAAACCCCCGTATACTTTTTTTT
>NW_012268835.1:5467-7588 GCF_000151885.1 Dipodomys ordii
ACACCAGCAAGAACCGACAAGGAGCGGACATCTTCATCCTGCAGTTCGCAGACCAGAGACGACTCAGGAACCAAGACTCGGCTTGAGTAGATGCGACGTCCTCACTCCTTCTCAGGGAGCAGAGGAGGGAAGGCCACCCCTCCCCCCCCAGTACCAGAGATCCCCATCTTGGATACTGACAAAGCTCGGCAGAGCTGCTAGCTCCAACTCAGGCCTTGGAATAAAACGAGTCATTTAGCAGGTCACAAGAACTTAACGGCAGCGTGACCTGCCAGACTCAGCTCCATCCAGGCAAAAGTCACCCAGCTCGGGCGCCAGCCCTAGGAGTGGCTTTCTTCACTGGGTAATCAGAGCCAGAGGCTACCCCTCCCTCTAGCAGCCTCGACAATCAATTGAAATTCAGTAAACAGAAACCCTGAGAATGGATCTGAAAGATTAAAAATTGACCATTACCATTACTAACTTGCTAACTGCTGATTCTGCTTCTGTAAACTTGCTTACGCTAGCATTGACCCTTCCCTTCCCAGAAATGAGTTAAGAAGTTTCAGGGACCAGATGCCGGCCCCAGGACAAGGTCAGTGGTAGTAGATAAAAAACAGACAGTACGTGTTCCTCAGTTCCCATTTAGAAATTCCCCAGACAGGACCTTGAGATAACGACCACCTGGCAAGACCACAAGCTAAGCCAAATGTCAACCAATCATAGTCCTGTAACCATGTAAACCCCCCTTAAACCAACCATGGGCCAGTCATTTTACAAAGAGTGTTACAAAATTTCCCGCATGGCAAAGTGACTGTTGGTGTATATGGTGACCTTTAAATGGACCAATCATGGGATGCTTTGTGTTATGCGTTAATCTTGTGGTTTTTGCCTTTAAAAAGACTTGTAACCGCTGCTCGGGGCTCCCTGTCTGCTCGGGACAGAGAGTCTGTTTGCGCAAACATCAAATAAACTCCTCTTGCTTATTGCATCTCCTGGCCTGGAGTCTGAGTGTTCTGGGGTGCCCTCCCATTGACGAAAGTATCCCAGGAGTCTGGGGTCTTTCATTTGGTGCATTGGCCAGGAACCAGGCGCCCCCAAGCCCCAGATTCCAGGACTGGCAGGAGGTAAGATAGAGCTCTTATCTTGTGTGTTTGTCACTTTCGTTTTATGTTCTGGGATCCAAATCTGTATTTGGACTAGAGGGAAAAGCAGACCTGCCCAGTACCCTAGTCCCGCCCTGGAGTCCTGCTCCAGGGTCCTCTGGAGGAAGGAGGAGATCCGAGTGTCTCTCTGTTCTGGGGAGGTTAGGCGTGGCCGGCCACTCCCATCTATAATTTCCTTCCTCATCTGTACTTGGTTGCCGCGCGGCGTCTGGTTCTGTCTGTCTCTGTTTAGTGTTACTCATTTTTAATGTGTGTTTTGTATTCTCTATAGAGATAGGACAACAAGTGAGTCCACTCCTAGGACACCCAAGAACTTGTCCTAGTTCGTTTAAAAACAAAAACCACTGGTTTTACTTTTGTAACTTGCTTGTTTGTCAATTATGAAATTGCCACTGACCACCTGCAAGTGGCCCCAGTTAGAACTCAGCCTCGGGCCTTGGCTCGGGGGGTCTGAGTGTGGGGGAGAACCTGTCAGTCTGAGGGGACGGCCGCTAGGGATTTTTCTTTTCCCTTGCCCCAAGATGACTGGGAATTCTCCTCCGCCTTGGAAGGCCCCTGAGTCAACGTCTGCAGGAATCTAAGAGAAAAATTCTCCGGAGGTGAGTAGGGGGGTTGAGTCCCCTGGTAAGTAAATGGTGGTGAGATGTCGCCCCATTCACTGAGACTTGATTTTGTCTTTGTGGCCACTTGTTTGTCTTGTTTACTTTAGTGTGTGTGTTTGTTTTATGTTTTCTGGGGTAGGGAAGTTCGGTGTGAGTGTGACAGGCTCACCCAGAAGACTCTGGATTCAGCTTGCTGAATGAGAACAGCACAGAGTTCCGGTAGGGATAAACTGGGGCCCATCAGTCCCCAACTCAGCCTTCAGTTCTTGTCTAGTTCAGTTTTAGAATTGGTACCAGTTTTAAATGTGGATCCTTGGTTTTTGTGTTTATCTGTGTTTTTGTTATTTATTTATTTAAACATCTCTGGGGGAATA
>NW_012268835.1:7638-8030 GCF_000151885.1 Dipodomys ordii
TTCTGGGGAGCCCTCCCGTTGACGAAAGTATCCCAAGAGTCTGGGGTCTTTCAGATCCAGGCTGGGCTCTGTGAGTTTTCACAAAATAGCCCCAGGGAAAAGCGACTCTTTGTTGAAAGGCCTCAACTCTACCCAGAACTTAGCCTCATCACTGCATCTCCCCTCTTTTGTGATTCTCAAAGCAGATCAGCCTCCCATTAAACTAACCTGGGAGGAGGATCTCAAAATCCTGTGTAAAGGAGAGCATTTCTCTGCCTGTTCATACAAACTGACTTAAGAAACTAACCAAGCCACAGGACCACAAGCAGACCAGAGACTCCAACAAGAGGCTGGTTACAGACACAAGGGAGACAGGATTTTTCCTACCCCTCCCCAAAAAAATCAAAGAACTT
>NW_012268836.1:0-288 GCF_000151885.1 Dipodomys ordii
CTCTTATCTCCAATGAAATCACAGAAAAAGCTGGAAGGGACACCATGGCTCAAAGTGGTAGATTGCTAACTTTGAGCAATAGGAGCTCAGGGACAGCACCCAGGCCCTGAGTTCAAGCCCCACAAGTGAAAAACATAAAAGTTAATAAAAAGAAGGCAAGAAAGGGCAGGAGGTGTTTCTGTCAGAGTAGCTTGGGCAGATGCTGGTCTGGATTTTGCAAATACTATGGAGTTATAGATCTTGAGTTGGGGAGATTAATTTTTATCTGCAGTACAAATTATTGTTCAC
>NW_012268836.1:4555-5265 GCF_000151885.1 Dipodomys ordii
TGCAAAGGCTAAAGATAAATGGAAGTATAAAGCCAGCCTGGGCTACACAACGACACGACCTTATCATCAAAACTCTCCATACAGATTTTGGGAGTTTGTTGGTGAAGGGTTCTGGATAAGTAGCCTCTAAGGGTCTTCCATTATGATTTTTTTTTGATCCATCATGGGGCCTGAACTCTGGGCCTGGACACGGTCAATCAGTTCTTCAGCTCAAGGCTAGCGCTCTACCACCTGAGCCACAGCACCATTTCTGTCTTTTTGTGCTTATGTGGTCAGAACACTCGAACCCAGGGCTTCATGCACGCAAGGCAAGCACTCTACTAGTGAGCCACCTTCCCAGTCCCCATGCTGATTTGTTTTTTGTGGGTACTAGGGCCTGAACTCAGGGTGAAGTCTGGTCCTCTATTACTTGAGCCACAGCTCCACTTGTAGTTTTAGTGGTTAATAAGAGATAAAGAGTCTCACAGACTTTCCTGCCTGGACTGGCGTTGAACCACATTCCTCAAGATAGGAGCCTCCTAGTAGCTAGGATTATAGAAGTGAGCTACAGGTGCTTGGCTAATGTCAAATTTTTAACATGTAATCTGGCTGGAAATCTCAGTAAATTGTGGAGAGTTTCTATCTTCTCTCATTTCAGAGATTTCTGCCACCAAGGCCCATCTTCTTATGATTGAACTTTCCTCCATTAACAGCTCACCATCTAGCAGCCC
>NW_012268836.1:9790-10044 GCF_000151885.1 Dipodomys ordii
CCCGTGTGTTTGAGGTATAGCTTCGGCATTGTAACCACTTTTCTTTGGTGGTGTTTGGTCTTGGTTGTGACTTACCATAGCCTTGGAAGTTCTGCTCTATGGTTGCTATTTCTCCATGGCCACTGAAGTCATCTGCTTGATCTACCAGCGCTTCCTTCACTGCATCATGCTCGTATAAAATAACCAACGGCCGGAGACCCAAGTACACAGTAAACACGTTGCCATATTTCTTCTAGAGCTGGGAGGGAAGGAAG
>NW_012268837.1:0-5967 GCF_000151885.1 Dipodomys ordii
GCAGGCTGGCAGACAGATAGACAGACAGATATATGGTACATTATTTGTGTGTATGTGCATGTACTGAGGGCCTCGACTGTTGATTAGCTTTTTCACTTAATCCTGGTAAGATACCACCTGAGCCACACCACCACTTCTGGCTTTTGCTGGTTATTTAGAGGTAAGAGACTCTCGGACCTGTCTGCTCAGGCGGGCTTTGAACTGTGATCCTTAGATCTCAGCCTTCTGAGTAGCTAGGAACACAGGTATGAGCCACCAGTGCCCAGCTTCACAATTCATTTTTTAAATGTAGGTTTGTAGAGGTAGAATAAATACATGGTAAATCATGCTGGGGTTGAGTTTGTAGCTCAACTGATCTTGTCACATGTATAAAGTAAAACACTGCACAGTTGAAGTGGAGCGGTGTCCCTATCACCTGAGCTCTCTGGTGCCTTTATCAGCCTATTTCCCACCCTTGTAACTGACAGTCAGAGATAGGAGACATGTGCCAATAGGTTTGGCTATTGAAAAATGTCGCATGAGTGAAATCACAACTTCCAGTTGTGTGTGCCTTTTTGCCAAGAATAATATTCTAGCATCCATCCCCGCAGTTGTATGCATCAGCATGTTACTTTGTTTGTTTTGTTCTTACTGCTGAGTGTTTATTATTATTATATTATTGCATGGATATAGCCTAATTGGCTTATTTATTTGCCAGTGATGGGCGTTTGTGCTGTTCAGGTTTTCACTGTAATGAACAAAGATGCTAGATAAATATTTACATTCATATGTTTGCATAAAACCATATTTTTATCGGTGAATACTACAATTACAATGGTTGGGTGATATAGTAAGCTTAAATATGTTAATCGTGAAATAGAAATGAAATTGTTTCTAAAGTGACTGACACCACCCTGTGTCAGAACTCCTGGCCAGGAAGTGTGTGGCCCTGTGCGTATAATTTCTTATTACTGTCATACAAAGCTACTGCATGTTTCAAAGAACACAAATGGCCTGGGATGTTGGGACATTACCTGTAATCCAGGTCCCCAGGAGACTGAAATAAGCAGATCAAGGTATAAAATTTTCTCGGAGAGAATTCATTTCCTTCCACCTGCATGTAGACTGCTTCCATTGCTCTCCAACTTTCTTGCCTCTTCTTCCAATGTGATCATCATTGAGTAGTTTTTCTTTCCTTCCTTCCTGTTCTACTTTCAAAAGCCACATGATTACATTGGTCTATCTGGATGGTCCAAGATAATGCCCTATCTCAGGTAATTACCTACCTGATAGGCCACACCACAAATGAGGCATGAAAATCTTTGGATGGGTTATTATTGGTAATTCTGCATAGTTTGCAAGCCTGCATAGTTTGTATCTGTGTCCAACTGAGGACACAGTCATCCTACTGGGTTTTCAGATTGAAATATTCTCATGACATTGATATCTGTCATGTGTGTACATCTGTCATATGTGTATCTTTGCGCATTTTTGCTACCATCATCTATTTCTTAGTGAAGGACATACTCATATACTTTGTGCATTTTTTATTAAGCTGTTTGTTCTGCTATTAATGAGCTGTAAAGTCCCTTTGTATATTCTGAATGCAAGTTTTTTCATTTGTGTTTCTCTCTTTTCTTTGTTTTTAAGTTTTTCTCATGTGTCAGACATTTTAAACAATAATTATCCTCCTAGCTTTGGCTTGTGCTTAAATTTTCTTAGCATTGTTTACTAAAAACCCCAGTTCTTAAATGAAGCCTGATTATGTATTCTTATATTGTTTAAACTTTGTATTTGATATCTAGTCCATTTTTGCTTAATCCAGGTTCACGAAGTTTTCCCTGGGTTCAAAGAAATACTATAGTTTCAGATATTATATTTAGTGTATGTCCTTTACTATGACACAAAATATGGTCTGATGTTAACCTTGGAGGCCTCTGGCATCCAGTTATTCCAGGAGTATGTGGTTGAAAGACTAGGCTTTCTCTGTTGAGCCATTTTGATATTTAAAGTCCACTGAACTCACATATGTGGAAGAACACTGGAATGTGTATGTGTTCTATAAGTAGGCCCATTGCTTCAAATCATAGATTTGTTTTGCTTAGTTTTGTTTTTGTTTTTCTGTGTTTCTTTTCCTGTTATGTAAGTTTAATGTCAGGAGCTTATGTTTGCTCAGCTTGCTTGCTTAGCTGGTACTCTGCAATTGACTCCAGCCCTGCTTTTTGCTGGTTATTTTAGAGACAAAATCTCATGGTCTTTTCTGCCCATGAATGTTTCACATCATGATTCTTCAGCTCTCAGCCCTCAGATGACTAGATTTCCAGATGGAATCTAGTACCCAACAAATCATAGAATCTTGATTGCTTTTATAACTTTATTAAAACCCTGGGATCAACTTCAGTAAGTCTATTTTATTTCTTTTCAACATTGTTTTGATCTTTCTTGGTCATTTTAAAAAAATATTTTAGAATCTCATAGATACCTATATACAGGGGTGTGTGTGTGTGTGTGTGTGTGTGTGTGTGTGTGTGTGTGTGTGTGTGTGTAGATTCATATGACTTTTATGCAGCCATCAGAAAGAATGAAATGATGTTATTGTCAGAGAAATGGATAGAGCTAGAAAAATACCTATTGAAGCCAGGCACCAGTGGCTCATGCCTGTAATCCTAGCTATGCAAGAGGCTGAGATCTGAGAATTGCTGTTAGAAGCCAGCCTCGGCAGAAAAGTCCCTGTGAGACTCTTATACCCAATTAACTACTCAAAAACCAGAAGTGTCACTGTGGCTCAAGTGTTAGAGCGCTAGCCTTGAGCACAAAGAGGGATAGCACCCAGGCCCCAAGTTCAAGCCCCACAACAACAACATGAGTAAAGTAAACCAAGCCTAGAAAGACAAAAGTCATGTACTTTGTCTCATACATTGATCTTAGGCCCCAAAACAACCCCTCATGTAAACATAAACATATGCATATACATACATGATTAAGTTGATTAAAGTATATGCAAAAGTGAAATGACATGGAAGAAGTATTGCCAACAATTAACTGAAAGTTAACAAAATGAATATCAGGAAGCTGAAACAAAGTTGCAGGGGTCTGGTAGTGGGAAGGGAGTGGATGGACTCAAAAGGAACAAAGGGCAAATACAGTCAGAATGGATATGTGATGAAGGAAGTGGGAAACGTGATCTGGGGGAAGGGGCTGCCATGGGGGACGGGGAGAAGGATGGAAGCCACGATTCTGATGAAGAAGTACCAGATACACAAGTGAACATGTTAAATGTTACCCCTGTATATAACTGTCTCGAATTTAGAAAGTCATTGTGGCATATACATGTAATCCCAGCACCCAAATCCTGGAAGCAAGAAGTCCATAGACTCAAAGACCGCTTTCTGAGCTGCTGGTCATGATCTTGAAAAGAAAAGGATATTTATTTCAATCTTCCTTCTAATAAAAGCTACTTGATTTAATATTTGTTGATTAAAGGCTATACAGGTTATAGGTTATAACAAATATAATGACTCTCTAAACAGATACTCCATTTGGGAAGACTCGGCCCTATAAGCACATTTACATAAAATGGGTTATATTAAAAAATCAGAGCATATGTTTTTCCCCCCAAGTTAGAAAATTCATATTTATTATTTTGTGGCTGTGAGTTAGACTTCAATCTTGGCAGATTTAAGAGGTAATTTGTTATAGTAGGAGATAGCATGAAATGTACTTATTGACATTTCAAATTACGACATTTTCAATGAGAAGATATCTAATTTTGAGCTACTAAAAACAGCATGGTGTAGCTGTATATTTCTTGTGACTATCATCACTTCAGTTCAGGTTCTTATTTATAGCTGGGACCTGTGTTGGGTGTGCTAGGTACAAAACTGATGTGAAATCAACAAAAAGTTACCATCATTATTATCAGCACATTTCACTTTTATTTCAGAGCTCTGCAATATTTCTGCATTTGGTAATTGTGCCAGCTCAATAAAAAATATGAAATCATTATTTCTTGACATTAATGAAGTCAACTTTTCCGGCACCATTTGAATAGGCAATTGCACAATGAAACACACACAAAAAAATGCATTAAAACCAGGTCAGCTGCTTCACGTTTCCAACAATATGTCCACAATTCCATGAAGGGTAATCTTAAACCATTTTTTTCCTGAGCAGCCTGTACATCTTTATCGTAAAATTCCAAATGTTTCAACAATAGACAATTGTTAGGAACTAGACAATTATTTTTCAGCACCCATTGATTAATGACTTAGTCTCTGACACGGGGAGAAACTGCAGAACAAAAAAGCCCATTATAATCATGGGCAGGCATTAAAGCATCTTCATTAATAGGATCTTCTGAATTGAGTTGAGCATAAAGCCAAATATGTCATAAGGAACATGGAGAGGTAAGAATTTTAAATATATTTTGAAACTCACTTGATAAGACAAAAGATTAAATAATATTACAGACCTCTATCAACATTCTCTTTTATTTCTATTACTTTCCTTTCTCTTTCCCTCCTATCTCTCCATCTCTTTCTCTCCCTCTCTCTTTCTCATACACACACAGTTAACCCAGTTAAAATTATCAGAAAACTACATTTTTCATCAGTACAAGGAAATAATAATACATTTAAATTCACATGCTTTCCATTATTATTAGCATTCAGGAGAGCAGTATTTTATATAATTATAGTCTTTTGAACAAAAAAATGCAATATAGAAAATAGAGAGGTGATGCCGGTTATCTCATTTGAGGAAGCTTACCCACTGAGTAATTTATATAATCATAGTAGAAAAAGACATAATTTTAGAAAACAAGGTAGGTTTTTTTAAATGTTTGGAGGCTGAAATTTGTTAATAGAATTCCTGCTCATGACAGAACTATTGCAAATAGATTATGCTTATCATATTATTCAGTTATTTTCAGAGTCATGTTAGGTCATAGCTCAGCTTCACATTGTATTTATTGAAATGCTGGTCACTTGCTTTGTTTCTGTTATAGCCAGCGCAAGAACTAAATTCATAGTAAATCCAAACAAAGCAATGCTAATAATTTTAGTTCATTTGCTTGCTTGCTTTTACCTAATGTTTTGGAGAACTGGCTACATTTTACCCAACCCTGAGCATTTTGCCTGAATGATTCTCACAATAGCCCAATGAGTAGGATCCCCAAAAGTTTCCATTTTACAGTAACTAACTGCAGAAAATATATGTGATAATATGTGATTTTTTTTCTCACACCCACAAGTTGTATAGTTCCTTTTCAACATGGCGTCTTGAAGAGACTCTACTTCTTAAAGGTCTGAACTTCCTGTGGTTTTTTTGTTTGTTTGATTTTGCCTGTTGTGGGGTCTGAACTCTGGGTCTGGGCACTGTCCCTCAGCTCTTCAGCTCAAGACTAGAACTCTACCACTTGAGCCACAGCGCCATTTCTGGCCTTTTCTTTTTATGTGGTGCTAAAGAATCGAACCCAGAGCCTCATTATGTGAGGCAAGCACTCTACCACTGAACCACCTTCCCAGCCCCCTGTGATTGCTTTTTTTATTAGGTTTTTATTGTTATTATAAAAGTGATATACATAGGTTACATAAGTTAGATAAAGAGTACATTGCTTTTTAGACATTGTCACCCTTCCCTCGATGTCTCTTAGTTGGATTGCTTTTTTAAATATAGCTTCTAGAAAAATTGCATTTTTTGTTTTCTTAATCACCTGTAAGCAGTTGTACCAAGAAGCTGCCACTTAACAAAGCAATCTGTGACTACAATGCATTTTGACGAACGTCGCTGCCCTTCAATCTTCTCACCCCTCCCTCCTCTACCTCCCTCTTCTTCATTCCCTTTAATTTTATAGAATATACATTGGATTCTTGACTGCATTCTCCTCCTCTTCTCTTTTCTTAATTTTATTTTATTTTGTTGTAGAGGTAATGTATAAACATTGTTATCTCCTCCCTGTTATTTTCTACCACCTTCCCTCCTCCTCAA
>NW_012268837.1:6572-9660 GCF_000151885.1 Dipodomys ordii
TTTTTTATTAGGTTTTTATTGTTATTATAAAAGTGATATACATAGGTTACATAAGTTAGATAAAGAGTACATTGCTTTTTAGACATTGTCACCCTTCCCTCGATGTCTCTTAGTTGGATTGCTTTTTTAAATATAGCTTCTAGAAAAATTGCATTTTTTTGTTTTCTTAATCACCTGTAAGCAGTTGTACCAAGAAGCTGCCACTTAACAAAGCAATCTGTGACTACAATGCATTTTGACCACTGTCACCCTTCAATCTTCTCACCCCTCCCTCCTCTACCTCCCTCCTCCTCATTCCCTTTAATTTTGTAGAATATACATTGGATTCTTGACTGCATTCTCCTCCTCTTCTCTTTTCTTAATTTTATTTTATTTTGTTGTAGAGGTAATGTATAAACCTTGTTATCTCCTCCCTGTTATTTTCTACCACCTTCCCTCCTCCTCAACACCTCCCCTCCCCCCCCTCACAGTTGTAAAGTCCATTTCCAACATAGTGTCTTGTGAGTATCACTGTTGCATTAGTTCATTCTGTATCCTTTGGTCCTCTGCTTCTTTTTCCTTGACTCATATGTGTGACTTGCCTTGTATTTTTGTGGGGCTCTGGCCTACAGCACACTCATTTTGAAGTTCTCACTAGCTGAGTTTGTGGTTGCTATTGCTTTAAGTAATAACAACGTTTGCGTAACTCCATCTTAGCTGGTGACTAAGCATCTTTGGGGAACTGAGGTCAGCACTCTTCAGGTGGTCCCCTGGGATTCTTCTTAATGTTCACATCTGTGCCAATAGTAATCCAGGAAGGTATGGAACTTTCTCCTTCAGTTTTTCACTCCCTCCTTCCTTCCCTCCCTCTCTCTGTTCTCTCCTTTTCCCCTTTCCATCTTTCCCTCCCCCTTCCTGTCTTCCTGCTCTTTTTCCTGTCACTTGCTCTGGGGGAAGCCAGAGGCTTTCTTGTAGAGACACTGAAAGCCTAAGGTGAGATTCAAGTAGAAAGAAACTGATGTTCTATGTCCAGCAGCCAGCAATGAGCTGTGTCCCTGAGTCCTGGTGGGATCATGTGGCTGCTGTGTACATTTTGGCCTTATTATCCTGATTCACTTTTTTACCTGTTTCAGTCTTGGGACAACAGCTTTTAATAGGGGTGCCCTAATGTGACCTCAAGGTTAATGATACAGAAGGCAATTAATTCCTAAGGTATTCAAAGCATTTAAACTTGAAAGACATTTGACTGACTCTGTTGATCTGCTTAGAATGATGGTAAAGTGATGGTTTTTTTTTAAACAGTGGAATTAAGTCCACAGGGATGGCTTGGGAAAAAAATAAGCCATTTACATTTTACATAGGAAACAATATTTGACTGAAAATGAGTTGGAATGAGAATTGATAGAAAATAGAAGAAACTGGAGTTCTGTATCAAAAATAACCAGAAGTTCAATACCAAGTCTATTTTAACCTTACGCTACATGCTGACAAGTTGGTTTGTTTGTTTTATTTACCAACCATTACATATACAACTTCCTCTTATATAAATTTCTGTTTAAAGACACCTTATTTAACATATGGTGTGGATTTATTGACTCTGAGCCCGTGGCCAGCAGCCCCATGTCCCGCTCCACCCCCCACCTGTTTCAATAAGCTAATGTAGAAAACTCTCTGCAAAGTATACCACCTGCCATGATTTGTTTATTACAAATATTGAATATTCCCCAGTACTCTAGACATCTGGATCACCAACAAAACATGCGAAAGGGATAGCACATGGCTCTAACTACGTCACAACAAGAACACCTGTTAGTAGCATGAGTGCTTCAAGCAAAACAGTATACACTCAGCACAGGATCTGCATGCCTGTGACTGCAACATTTTACCACTTCTGAATATCTCAGCACATACCTGCAAATGATCTCTAAAGAAACATTGGGAGTGCTTACTATGTTTAAATAAGCAGGAAAAGAGACAAGTATACATCTGGGAATCATGAGGGTCAACTTCGTGTTTATCTTTAAAAAAATAGCACACACATCAACAGATGATCGCATAGAGTATTATGGCATTTTTAATATAGTACATATGGCCATCCACATGACCATCTGGAGAGAGGAGGTAAAGGCTTGGTTTCATCAGTAACCCAACTTATCCTGGAGAGAAGTTTGGTTCACAGACCCAGCGTCACTCCTCCACAGACTCTGGTTAGAGGCATAGATGGAGAGATGGCTCACCTTTTGAACCAGTTTTCTGCAACTAAAACGTTCTTAGCATTTTAGAATTTAACATGGAGTTGCGGGTTGTCTCTAATTCCTGATTTGAAGATTTGTCTGGGAACATAACAGATTTGGGTTGAGGGGGGTGAGTATCTAACAAGCTGCTTTTGTCTATTTGTTTCTGTGCTGTTGCCCTCCAGACTTCACAGATTCTTCCATGGGATGGGTACCAGGAGATAGATGTTAACTTCATCCACCTCTCAAACCTCCTTTCAGAGACTCAATTTACTCTTCTGAAATACCATAATGTAGGCTACCTCCTCTTGTTCCAACTTTTAAGCAACAAATTGCATTTGTGGGAACTTTAAAACAAGTAAAAATTCTGATTCTTCTAACTAGCTATCACATAAATGCATCTTACAGTTATTTTTGTGCACATGTTAGGTCATCTTTCCCCCTCCTGGGACTCTTACTATTCTTGATATTAACAACCATCAAAACTGTAATGTGATAAATAAATCCCAAGAAAAAGCATGAGTCTAATTACATAAGTCCCTCTCTGTGTATCTGTCAAAGCCGTGATAAGAAACAGCCATTGGACTGGGAATGTGGTAGAGTGCTTGCCTCGCATGCATGAAGCCCTGGGTTTGATTCCTCAGCACCATATCAAAAGAAAAGGCCAGAAGTGGCGCTGTGGTTCAAGTGATAGAGTGCTAGCCTTGAGCACAGACAGGTTCAGGGACAGAGCTCAGGCCCTGAGTTCAGGCCCCAGGACTGGTGAAAGAAAGCAAGAAAGCAGGGAAGGAGGGAATGAGGAAGGAAGAAAAGGGAAGGAGGGAAGGAAAGAAGGAAGGAAGGAAGGAAGGAAGGAAGGAAGGAAGGAAGGAAGG
>NW_012268838.1:0-1748 GCF_000151885.1 Dipodomys ordii
AGCCTGGGGTGAGATGGGCTGGAACCCATGACATGACTGCGTCTCTCTATCTCCAGGTTCTGCCCTCATCCCCAGGATCATATGGGAAAACCTCACCCAGATGGACTGAGAGTGGCTCAGGAGTCCCTGGCTATGCTAATCACAGTGACAAACAGGCCAGGAGAAGCGCAAGGGATGCCCTTACCAGTTGTCCATGCTTCAGCTTCCCTGCTAGTGCTGACTGGAGGCCCGTGTTCTCAGTGCCTTGGATGGAAACCTGCAGCAGTGTGACCAACCGAGGGGACAGAGTGGCCCGGCCTCTCCCCATCTGCCCTGTTCAGCTGCCCACTGGAGCCAAGGACCTGAAGGACCATCTCTGTCCAACCCCATAGGCACAGGCTGGAAGGGGCTGCTACTGCCTACCTGTGGGTTCCCCTAGCCCAAGACTGATGGTTTGCTTCCTTGTGCCAAGTCTCCCAGAGCCCCTAATCCTGCTGGTGCCTCTCATCCACCCCAGCCCATCCACCCAGGAACAGCTCTGGGCAGCTGTCAGATTCTTCCCTGACCCATCCAAAGCAGGCCCCTTGTGAGGTGACAAGAAAAGCCAAAGTCAGGGGCTTCCAGAAATGGCAGTGCCCATCCAAATCCCCTCTGGGCAGCTGCCTCCTTAGCTTCAGCCTCTTCCTACAGCAGCTAGGAAAGGACGAAGGCCCATAATCTGGTATCCTTGCATGTTTGAGTCAGTGGCATTGTTCTGTGTGTGTGTGTGTGTGTGTGTGTGTGTGCATAATCTGGCTATCCTTGCATGTTTGAGTCAGTGGCATTGTTGTGTGTGTGTGTGTGTGTGTGTGTGTTTGACCATGCCTGTGCTGGGGGTGGAGCTGCTGGGGTATCCTCCCTGTATATAAGGGGCTTGGACCAGAGCAGTCTTTGGTCCTCACCCTCCCAGTCCCTTGCAGGGGATACAGTCCCACCCCTTCCCAGAGGCAATAGCCTGGAGAGAGTCAGGACCAGGCCTCCTTGTCTTCCTGCCTTCCTGTGGCCTTGGGTCATTAGAGCTCTGCTCTCTCCTCCCCTCATGGCTGTGCCCTCCCCTGTGGGGCCTTGCTGTGTGATGGGGTCTCCATGCACTTTATTTATTGGCAGTCTGTGTTCCTGGAAGCAGAGACTTAACAAATGTTGAGACACCACCGGGGCGACTCTAGTTTTCTGTGTGATGAACCTCACTGCCAGCAGTCTTGTCAGGAATGGTGTCTTGTTGTGCTGTAGTATTACCTTGTTGATTCTTCATATGTAAAGAAATTCCTTGTGTTCTGTATACCAAATGCTGACTGGAGGCCTCCTGTTTCTGCTGTATATGCCATGCTGTAGCCCAGGGAAAGGTGGGGAGGATGGAGACTGCACTTCCCAGGCCAAGGTCTAGGGGGCACCTCAGAAGGCTCAGGGGGCCACGCGGGGATCCTGCTGCTCCTTCAAGAGCCACTCCAACCCCGACTCACATCCCTACCTGTGGAAAACAGCAGTAGCAGAGCTTGGCCTTGGGATGGGGGACTCAGTGGGCCATACCTACCCCTTCGGTAAGAAGACATGCAGCATGAGTCTTTTCTTCCATTTTAGAGCCTGTTGTGGACATGATCAGTTCAGTGGCTCTGGGGGTAAGGGGAATTGAAACTGGCTGTGCGTCACTTTGTGTAGCCCATTGACCCCTATGTAGCAGCAGGTGGGCAAGTCCCTACTGCCTTCCTGCTGGCTGGTGGCTGAGGACTCTT
>NW_012268838.1:3683-5653 GCF_000151885.1 Dipodomys ordii
GCTGTGCGTCACTTTGTGTAGCCCATTGACCCCTATGTAGCAGCAGGTGGGCAAGTCCCTACTGCCTTCCTGCTGGCTGGTGGCTGAGGACTCTTATGGATAAACCACCCACCAGGTCCTAGATCTGGATGTTGGCTTCCCTCCCCTGACCATAGCCCCAAGCTCTTTCCCAGCAGAGCCCCACCCCCAGCTACCCAGAGGAGCCAGGCATCATAAGGGGAAGTGAAATGAGGATGGCATTACAGCACAAGGCTGGGGGGCAGGAAAGCACCAGGTATGGCTGGGGGCGGGGCTGGGAAGACTGGGGAGGCACCTGGACAGGAAAGGGATGGCTGGGGAAAAGGTAGGGGTTGCCAGTCAAGATATTTATCTTCAAAATCACATCCCTGAAGCTGGGATTCAGTGACCAGAAAGCAGGTGTGACCACAACCACCTTCCAGTTCCCAGGAGGAACACCATCAGGTAAGCAAAGGCTGCTTGACGGCTCTCACCAACAGGAAAGAGTCAATGAAGCTGAAGGTGACCACTGCTTCATGAGCCACCCAGGCCCCTAACAAGTGGACTGTAATTCACACCTAGAAGTCTTACTGGAGGCAGAACATTCAGGCATACATACTGATACTTTTCTGAGAGTGCATGAAAGGAAAGAAGGGACATTAGGAGCTTGGGCAGGTACTGAGTCCCAATTCACCCTATGTGTCACAATCATTGTCATCAACATGCTAAGGGAAATTTCCCCATTCACTAGTTACCAATGGGTACATGTTAGCAGGAAGATCAACAAGCACAAAAGGAAGCTGGGTATCGTTGCTCATGCCCGTAATCTCTGCTACTCAGGAGGTTGAAGGAGGAGGGTCATAAAAGTTGAGGGCAGGCTTGGCAAAGGGACTGAGATCCTGTCTCAAAGAAGAGTCAGTGGGGAGAGGCAGCTCGAGTTGTGGCTCAAGTGGCAAGACATCTGCCTAATAAGTATGGAGCCATGAGTTCAAACTCCAATACAGCATACATACAAAAGTAAAAATCTGCGCCAGGTGCTGGTGGCTCACGCCTGTAATCCTAACTACTCAGGAGGCTGAGATCTGAGGATCACGGCTCAAAGCCAGCCTGGGCAGGAAAGTTCCTGAGACTCTTATTTCCAATAAACCACAAGAAAACCAGAAGTGTTGCTGTGGCTCAAGTGGTAGAGCACTAGCCTTGAGCTGATGAGCACAGGGATAGCTCCCAGGCCCAGAGTTCAAGCCCCATAACTGACAAATAAATAAACAAAAGTTTGGAAAAATGGTTCAAGTGGTAAGAGGCCCTGGATTCAATCTCCAGAACTGAAAGGGGAAAAAAAGCCCAAAGGAAGACATGGAAATATCAAGAAATACTAACAAATAAATGTTCATTAACTGTGGATCAGATGGAGCTGGTCACCAGTGGCTTGTGCCTGTAATCCTAGCTACTCAGGATGCTGAGATGTGAGGACAGTGGTTTGAAGCCAGTCAGGGCAGGAAAGTCAGTGGGACTCTTTAAGTACATAGAAAGCTGGAAGTGGGGGGCTGGGAAGTTGGCTCATTGGTAGAGCGCTTGCCTTGCATGCCTGAGGCCCTCGGTACGATTCCTCAGCACCACATAAGCAAAAAGAAAAAAGCCAGAAGTGGCACTGTGGCTCAAGTGGTAGAGTGCTAGCCTTGAGCTGAAGAGTTGAGGGACAGCACCCAAGCCCAGAGTTTAGGCCCCACGACCAGACCCCAAAAAATAAAGAAAGCTGGAAGTGGAGCTTTGTCTCAAGTGGTAGAGCACTAGACTTGAGCACAACAGCTCAGAGACAGCAAACAGGTCCTGAGTTCAAGCCCCAGGACTGGAAAAAAATCAATGTTCTTCAGGAGGATGTAAGGTATCAGATTAGTAGCAAGTTAGTTTGCAGCTTCTTCGTAGTTTGGGATTGAAAGGACCAGTGAATCACTACTCAGAATGGTGGGTGACTG
>NW_012268838.1:5703-7168 GCF_000151885.1 Dipodomys ordii
GCTGTGCGTCACTTTGTGTAGCCCATTGACCCCTATGTAGCAGCAGGTGGGCAAGTCCCTACTGCCTTCCTGCTGGCTGGTGGCTGAGGACTCTTGTGGATAAACCACCCACCAGGTCCTACATCTGGATGTTGGCTTCCCTCCCCTGACCATAGCCCCAAGCTCTTTCCTAGCAGAGCCCCACCCCCAGCTCCCCAGAGGAGCCAAGCATCATAAGGGGAAGTGAAATGAGGATGGCAATAGAGCACAAGGCTGGGGGGCAGGAAAGCACTGGGGTCAGGCAACCTGCAGGAGGCTGGGGAAAGAGCAGGGTTTGCTAGTCAAGGTAGTAGGAAATCAGGAACCCCACAGAGGAGCTGTTAACTTCAAAGTCACTTCCCTGAACCTAGGATATGTAGTGACCAGAAAGCAGGTATGACCACAACTACCTTCCGATTCCCAGGAGGAGCACCATCAGGCAAGCATAAAGTCCGAGAGTCTGCTCTTACCAACAGGAAAGATCCAAGGAATGTGAAGGTGGACCCATATCATGAGCCACCTAGGCTCCTGATAAGTGGGCTGTAATTCACTCAGAAGTCCTGATGCATACAGAGCAATCAGAAATACATACACTTTTCTGAGGGCAGAGAAAGGGGCTTGGGGCAGATACTGAGTCCCCAGTTCACCACATATACCATTGCCATCAACTTGCTGGGAGAAAATTCTCTGTTCACTAATTACTAAAGGGTACATATTAGTAGTAAGAACATGAGATTTTAGGCATGGTGGCTCATGCCTATAATGTCTGTTTCTCAGGAGGTGAAGGCAGGAGCATCATGAAAATTGATGCTAGCCTAGGCTAAAGTAGTGAGATCCTGTCTCCAGAAAGAATCAGTGGGGAGAGGCAGCTTGAGGCCATGGCTCAAGTGGTAAGTCATCTGCCTAAGAAGTATGGAGTTGTGAGTTCCAGCTGCATTACTGCACACATACAAAAATAAGTCTGCAAGAATGGTTCTAAATGGTAGAGATTGGTAGGTAAAAGACCCTGGGTACAATCTCCAGAACTGAAAGGGGAAAAAAGCCCAAAGGAAGACATGGAAATATCAAGAAATACTAACAAATAAATGTTCATTAAATGTGGATCAGATGGAGCTGGTCACCAGTGGCTTGTGCCTGTAATCCTAGCTACTCAGGACGCTGAGATGTGAGGATTGTGGTTTGAAGCCAGTCTGGGCAGGAAAGTCAGTGGGACTTTTTAAGTACATAGAAAGCTGCAAGTGGAGCTGTGTCTCAAGTGGTAGAGCACTAGACTTGAGCACAACAGCTCAGAGACAGCAAACAGGTCCTGAGTTCAAGCCCCAGGACTGGAAAAAATGTTCTTCAGGAGGATCTAAGGTATCAGATTAGTAGCAAGTTAGTTTGCAGCTTCTTCGTAGTTTGGGATTGAAAGGACCAGTGAATCACTACTCAGAATGGTGGGTGACTG
>NW_012268839.1:0-3836 GCF_000151885.1 Dipodomys ordii
TGGGGCCTGAACTCTGGGCCTAGGCACTGTCCCTCAGCTCTTCAGCTCAAGGCTAGCGCTCTACCACTTGAGCCACAGCGCCACTTCCGGCTTTTTTCTCTTTTTGTTCATGTGGTGCTGAGGAATCGAACCCAGGGCCTCAGGCATGCAAGGCAAGTGCTCTACCACTGAGCCACCTTCCCAGCCCCAATGATGCAGACCTTTGTAGAGAAAACACAATGTCCATAAGAGTCAGGATTCCTACCTGATATAATGTCTTCTGTTAGTTTCTTTTCCCTTTCAATTTTTTTCTCCAGAGTAGAAATGCAGAATTCATAGCCAGCAAGAGCAAATTCCTGTCTGTGAAGCAAGAATCAATAATCAGCTGTGTTATACCCGCTTTTTCTTGGTGCAGGTTTAAGCATTAAAAGAGGAAATTTTGCTAAAAGTGTTTCTGAAACGCCATTTCTCACAAATTTTGTTTTGTTTTTTGGAGAGATGATTGAACTCAAGTCCTTGAGGACTCTACCACTTGAGGCACATCCCTAGTGTTTGCCTTGAACTATAATTTTCCTACCTTGGTTCCTAAGTGGGATTAAAGATGTGTATGATCACACTAGCTGTTCTTTTGAAGTTCTGAATAACATTTTTGCCTGGGCTAGTCACAAACTTCAATCCTTCCATCTCAACCTCCAGTAGAACTGGGATTACAGGCATATACCACCATACTCAGTTCTTAGAAGTTTTTAAGTCATCTAAGGTAAATTAAGATATAAGAAACTAGAAACACTACCAAAATCTCTATAACTGACATAGCCAGCAGTCTCTCATTATCCCTCACTACCAAGTTTCAAGTGAATGCTTAGCCTCAAGCACCTCTGCACTGAAGATTCCAAGTTCTTCCAACAGGAACTTCGGGGAAGTTTTGGTGGTTAATACTTGTCCCAAACTGTATGTCTTTGGTAAGTTTCTTACACTGGAATGACTTGTTGTTTTAAGCATGGGAAGGAATTAACCTTATAAAGTGAAAGAGCAGCCGGGCGCCAATGGCTCACGCCTATAATCCTAGCTACTCAGGAGGTTGAGATCTGAGAATCGTGGTTCAAAGCCAGCCCAGGCAGGAAAGTCCATGAGACTCTTATCTGCAATAAACCACTAGAAAACCGGAAGTGGCTCTGTGGCTCAAGCGGTAGAGCGCTCACCTTGAGCTGAAGAGTGCAGGGACAGCACCCAAATCCAGAGTTCAAGCCTCACAACTGACCCAAAAATAAACAAATAAATAAAGTGAAAGAGCAATTGATCAGGGCAGCAGGGACGAGTGTCAGGGCCGCTGGCCTCAATGAGCACCCCAAACCTCCAGCACCAACCTCTGCAAAAAGTAAAAGTCTAGAGAAGCTAGTCTTAGCTCTCCCCCTAAACTCATCCCAAAATTATACCAGAAGCTCCTCACTTATATCCTAGTGTTGCACTGCTTAATAACTCCACCTAGGCTTTACTCATCGATGTTCTGGGCCTTTGACACACATCTGCCTTGTTTCAAAGTCTTCCCACATAGCTGGCACTACAAGAATGTAGAATCACTTATTTTAAAACTAGCACCTATTTCCTAATTTCCTTACCAATCCTCTACTTCAGGCTATTTCTTCTTCCAGAAACCTAGCTTTTGGTCATCTCTACAAGTCTAAAGGCAGTGGTAAAATCACTAAAACATCTTACACCAAACCTCTACTAAGACATTAAAAAAAATAGTCACTGATTTTGCAGAATGGAAAATGAGCCACCAGATAATATAGAGCAAATCTCACCTTTTAACTTCATACCCAATGTCATCCTACTAAGTCCTCTATCAGCAAAACAACTCCAAAACAAAGTCCATTGCCCTCAGCAGAGTTTACATTGTTCATTCTTCTTCTAAGAAGTCTCAACTCTTAACTTCCCTCCCCATTTCAATCAAGAACAGAAAGCTTGATAAGCTTTAATCACAGGGCAGACACAGGTGTAAAGACTGTGTGCTCCATTCATTAGGCTAATGAAACAGCAGGGCAAAATTGGAAAGGCCTGAAAACTGAAGAGATGACATAAAACACTTTGAATGTTAACAATCCAGTTTTTTGAAAGCCCAGATGACTCCTCGGGAAAATTAAGGCAGATAGACTCAGAATCAGGGTATTTTGCTACAGCACTAATTCCTGGCCACTACCAGACTAGATCCAGACTACACTTACCTATTCTGAGCAGCATAAATACTGGCCAGCTTCAGGGAGATTTCAATTATTGTATTGTCTTCCTGTTGTGAAAAAGCCAAAAAAAAAATTCATAATGAACTTTGTCATGACGTAGTTCAGATCAACTTCTAACTGATTTGGCCTCATAGCCATAATGCTTACTTTTTTTTACAAGAATTAGAAATTGTGATTTTGATTTACAGAAATATTGGGCATTTTTGTATGGGTTTAGGAATTAAAAAAAAACAAAAAAGCCAAAAGGTGGCTTTTTTTTTTTTTGCTTCATATGCTAGAGGCTGCAGGGAGTTTTCAGAAAGCAAGACTCTTTTGCAAACTGCTTCTATAAGTAGATAGTATGGGGCTATGTCCCTACCTGCTTCATGCCCCCTCCAAGCAGGTAACTCATAGTTGCTTTAAAAAGCTGTTCCGCCTAAAAGCATAAGAGAGATGTTTCTTTTATTTGGGCCCCACTATTTATGAAACCCTAGATTTTACTTACTTTTAAAACTGAGTCTTATTATCTAGGCCAGAGTGATCTCAAACTCAACTTTCCCCGTTTCTACCTCCCAACTCGTGGGACTACATGAATGTGGCTACCATGCCCTGCTTGGGTCTGAATTCTAAGTACCAGTCTGTATCATTGTTTGCAAATATACAGAGAAAATTAAACTCTTGTGAAGAAAGAATGAACAAAAAATATCCTGTGTACCTTAAACTACTCTATGGTGAGCAGGAAGTAAGTTTGGATATTAGTTTCTCATCCAAACAGTGTAGTAGAAGCTACAAATTGTCCCCTAATATTCATTCTATCATTGTAGTTAAAAAAAAAAAGTCCCCTCAATTTTTAGTTAATAAGCCTTCCTTAGAGCTATGTGTGGTCACATGATGAAGTTCTTGTCAAGAGTTGGCTGGTGTCATATTACAATCCTCCTGATCTCCAACTCCAGAAAAGCTAGGATTACAGATGTGAGCCATTGTGAGCCACTGGAGGTCGTAACCCATACATTGCTCTTGTTGTCTTCCCTCCCTTTCTTCAGGCTGGAGGTGCATCAGTTCATATATGCAGATGAGAACATATCTCAGAAAGAATCTGGGCTTCTGAACCAGACAGAAATGCCTACCTGACATGATTTCAAGTCTTTAGCCTACCTGTGAACTAATGCATTAGAGACACACTTCTATCTTATTTGAATACTGTATTTGCAAGACTCTGAGATTATTACTTACATTTTCCAGCTGACCTCGTATAAATGCTAAGTTGGCCATCTGAAAACAAATTATAAATTGATGTTCAGTTTAGATTACAGAATTCCGAATAATGTATAATCCTTTATGGTAAACATTCCTTTTGCTTTCGCCCTCTATAAAAATAATTCAAAGCAGAGAAAATATGTCCAGTTAATCTCATACAGCAAAGATATGAGCAGTAAATAGTTTGTTGCATATATTCTGTTGGTAACAAGCCAAAAAGTCCACTGACCACTAAAGAAACATATATAATGTTTCTTTTGGGTCTAGGATTGAGATAAAAATTACTCTGGGGGGCTGGGAAGGTGGCTCAGTGGTAGAGCGCTTGCCTTGCATGCTTGAGGCCCTGGGTTCGATTCCTCAGCACCACATAAGCAAAAAGAA
>NW_012268839.1:6544-7774 GCF_000151885.1 Dipodomys ordii
CAGGCCCGGGCCCCGGCAGGGCAGCGCGACCCGAGACGGCGGCACCTTCGCCTCGGGTCCTGGACCTCCTGCCGGCTCCGGGAGCAGACGTGCGGAGCAGCCCCACCACCTGCGTCCCGCGGCCCGCAGGAGGCCTCGGCCCCAGCCACAGCTGAGGGACGCGTACATGCTCTCGCCGCGTCCTCTGCGCACTGCAGGCCGGGTCGGTCGGATGCCCCACCCCTACCGCGAAGCGTTCTCCGGATTGGTCTGCACGTGACGTCATCGCCGCGGGTTTCGTGCGCGGTGACGGAAACCTACGTCACGCCGTCTCGCTCCGCCCTGGCAGCCGGCGGGAATTTTCCACAGGTGGTTCCAGACTTGCCTTCGTGTTTGCTGCAGAGCGTGCAGCTCGTGGAGACATGGCCGTCGTGCTGCCGGAAGTGGTGGAAGAGCTCCTGAGCGAGATGGCCGCGGCGGTGCGGGAGAGCGCTCGAAGTACGGAGCCGCAGGGTGCGGAGGCGGGAGGGCGTGGGCCGCGCGCGGGGCATGCGCCCTCCGGCCCTGGCCGCGGGATGCTTCCCGAACTCGGTCTCTAGACCCCACCATCGTAAAAATGAAAACAAGACAGACAGCAATTCGTAATTAGTAAAGTTTGGCTGATGGGTTGGAGTTGTAGCCAGTGCAAGGTCGAACTCCACTACCCAAAAAGGAAGAAAGGAAGTACATTTGGTCGAATTAAAGTGATACATGTTATCCAGCAGTATGTCCTCTCCCTCCGGGAGCAAGCAGGAAGGCGGCGAGACCTGTATAGGAAAGAGGACGGTTGAACATTTTATTCATTATTCTGAATTGTTAATTGTTCATCTTATCAGTGTAGGTGCTGATCATAACCTTGAAATTAATGCTCTCGTGTGCTTTGCTCAGGAAACAAACATTTTATAATGTTCACAAAATCCAAATGCATAGGCAAAAAAAATTGCCGGAATGTTGTACAAGTATTTTTCCCCCCTTTGGCCAGCAGAGAGTGCTCTGTACCTATGTTCACCAAAAATCACTGAGAAAGTGATCTGAGCATACAAGTATAAAACTTCCATCAAAATGTGCTAATTAAAGCTGGTGGCTCATGCCTTTATCCTAGCTACTTTAGAGGCTAAGGATCACGGTTTGAAGCCAGTACGGGCAGAAAAGTCTATGAGACTCTTATCTCCAATTAAGCACACACACACACACACACACACACACACACAC
>NW_012268839.1:10879-11593 GCF_000151885.1 Dipodomys ordii
TCCCAAGCCCAGAGTTCAGGCCCCACAACCAGCAAAAAAATAAATAAATAAAATAAAATAATCTTCTACTCTTCTGCCAACTTCCAGCATACCTTAGCTGCTGTTTCTCCCTATCTTTCTTACCCCTGGATGTTATTTTTTAGCCCCTTTATTATTGTTTTAGTGGCATTTGGGGAAATAATAAAATTGCACATGTAGGTTGAACTTACCATCTTGGTTATAGTCTTTTCAAGATTCTTACGTCTCTAGTCATTAGTTTAACATGACTAATGTGCGTCCATTTCTGTATTACAGTTCCTGATGAGCATCTCTTATCGTAAGTACATGTTCTCTTGTCTTTATAATTTTTTTAACCACTAGTGTGCTTTAAAAGCCAGACTCATGCAGTATCAATTGTTGGCATTTTAAGAGTTAGGCTAAACTAGGAACAGTTATATGATTGTTAAAAAAAAATCTCTCCAAGTGAATAGTTAGCATTATATTAATCAGTACAAGGCATTCCTGTATTAACCTATTTGTCACTAGAGAAACTGTAGCTCTTATACTAACATAGGAAAAAAAAACTAGAAGTATATGTATCCTTACAGAAAGACAAGCATTATTTATAGATAATGTAACTACTTAAAAAAGAAAAAAAAACAAATTTCTAGTTATTTTAATAATTCAGCTTTCAGTGGGTTTTGTTGTTTGGTCATTTATTTGGGTTTTTTTTTT
>NW_012268840.1:0-1143 GCF_000151885.1 Dipodomys ordii
TGTCCCTCAGCTCTTCAGCTCAAGGCTAGCACTCTACCACTTGAGCCACAGTGCCACTTCCGGCTTTTTTTCTTTTTGCTTATGTGGTGCTGCTGGGGAATCGAACCCAGGGCCTCAGGCATGTAAGGCAAGCTCTCTACCACTGAGCCACCTTCCCAGCCCTGATTATTTTTATATTTGCAATTCTATCTATTGGTCTTTATGGCTGTCCTTATGCCAATACCATATCTTTTTCTTTTCTTTCTTTCTTTATTTTTGTCAGTTGGGGCTTGAACTCTGAGCCTGGGCTCTGTCCCTGTGGCTCTTCAGCTCAAGGCAAGCTCTACCGCTTGAGCCATAGCGCCACTTCCGGTTTTCTAGTGGTTTATTGGAGATAAGAGTCTCACGGACTTCTTGCCCAGGCTGGTTTGAATCATGATCCTCAGATCTCAGCCTCCTGAGTAGCTCGGATTATAGGCGTGAGCCACGGGCGCCCGGCCATATTTTCTTTTGGACACAAGTTTTATTATGTAATTCAGGCTGGTGTTGAATTTATAATTCTTTTACCTTAGCCTCCCAAGTGTTAGGATTATAGGTAACTGTACCACACATTTGATAACTGTAGCATTGTAGTAAGTTTTGAGATCAGGAGTGTGAATAAAAGGAATTCTTATTTTTTTTTTTAAGTGCTGGTCCTGGGACATGAACCTAGAGCCTGGATGTGTTGTTGCCCAGCTTTTGTGCTCACAGCTTGCTTTCTGCCACTTGAGACACAGCTCCACTTTAGGCTTTTATGGTAGCTAATTGGACATAAACAGTCTCATGAACTTTCCTGCCCTGGCCAACTTTGAGCCCTAATCCTCTAATCTTTGCCTCCTGAGTAGCTAGGATTACAGGTGTGAGCCACTGGCTCTGGACAAGAGTTCTTTTTCATTATTTTCTTCACTGTTCTGATTACCTTAAAATATTATATGGAAGCCAGCGGTAGCTTTCTTTGTTACTTAGGAGATGGAGGTAAGAAGATCACAGTTTAAGGCTGGCCCAGGCAAAAATGTTAGCAAATGTCTATCTCAAAAACCAATGCTGGGGGCTGGGAAGATGGCTCAGTGGTAGAGCACTTGCCTTGCATGCATGAGGTCCTGGGTTTGATTCCTCAGCACCACA
>NW_012268840.1:4906-9487 GCF_000151885.1 Dipodomys ordii
TTTTTTCTTTTTGCTTATGTGGTGCTGAGGAATCGAACCCAGGGCCTCAGGCATGCAAGGCAAGCGCTCTACCACTGAGCCACCTTCCCAGCCCTCTGTGGTTTCTTATCTGGCCTATGGAGATCTTTGATGTGTTAATAGATGCATCAGTGTCATCTTAGTGTCCCAGCTTCATTCCCTCAATATCCAGTGTGCAACCTTTAGAACACTTTGACCAAGAAATACAAGCATGAGTCTAAATTCATAGATGGGCTTTGGAACCCACAGTCTCGACCTTAAATCTCTGCTCTGCTTTTCTGATTCATATGATTTCAAATAGGCCCCATATTCATCCTTATAAAAAGGAAACAAGTGAGACTCAGATGAATCTTATGAGGAACACTTTAACTCTGGGTCTGGCCTATGAGCAGAGCCTAATAAGTGGTTGCTACTGTGATCATTATAACCCAGTCCTTGTGATGCTGCTTCCCAGAGTCTCCTCTGGAACTCTCCTTTGGAACTGACTGACGAGCCGTGGATGTTCTTATCATAGAATCTTTCTCAATATTTCTAAGTCCTTGATCTCTAAGCATAACCACATGACTTGGGCAAAATGTCTAAACTCACAGCCCATATCTGGTGAGTAGTAAGCTGATTAAACAGGGGAGCACCTCAAATTTTGTATTATTACTAAAAACTAAGGAGTTCTGTAAAATAAAATAGTGGCAGAATTTGGGTTTGTGTCTTAATATCTAGTTCAAAGATGATACCCAGAGAAAGTACAAAAACCACTTTGTTGCCAGTGTTTGGCTTCCCTAGGGTTTAAAGCATGTGACTCAACAGTTCATTTGGTTAGTATGTTTCTTTTAATTTTTAAAATTTGATTTTTAAATTTTTAATGGAATCATAGTAACTACATATTTGTAAGTTCAATACTTGAATACAGTGTGTAATCATAAGGATAATAAGGGACACTGAAAAATCTTTTCTCAAAGCTATTTTGAAATACTGAATTGTCAGGCATGGTTATCCTGTTGTACTATGGTTATTCCTATTTTGCAACTGTACTTCTGTTCTCATTAAACATTGTTTCTCCATTCTTTCTTCTTCTTAGGCATTAGTAACCTCTATGGTATTTGTCTTTCTGTACCTGACTTACTTCACTTAACATAAATGTCCCCCAGTCAGTTCTATCCATGTTGCTGCAAATGGCAATATTCCATCCTATTTTATGGCTGAATAATATTTCATTGTATATATATACACATATTTATGTGTGTGTATATGTACGTGTATACATGTATATACGTACACATGTACAAGTATATATACATACACACATATACGTATATACACATGCACACACACATACACATATATACACACCATATTTCTTTCCCTTCTTCCTTCCTTCTCTGTCTCCCTCCTTTCTTCTTCTTCAGTTTCTTTCCCTTCTTTCTTTTTTGGGGTTTGAACTCAGGGCCGTGAGCTTGCTTGGTAAATGCTTTGCTATTATGAGCAACACCCATAGCCCTTTTTGCTTTAGTTTATTTCTCAGATAGTGTCTTGAGTTTTTCCCAGGACTTGCCTCAGACTGTAAGCCTTCTGTCTATACTTTTTAAGCAATTGGGATTACAGGCATATAAAACCATACCCAGTATATCATACTTTCTTTATCCATATATCCATTGATGGATACCATATCTTAGCTACTGTAGTGCTTCAATAAGCATGAGTATAGTCATTTATTTTAGGTACCAAATTTCTTTATTTGAAGGAATAGTACAAATTAAAAGAACTTAGGATGTTCTGGTACAACTTATAGAAAAGGTAATGATAAGCCCAAACATGCATGCACTGCCTCGGTGACCAGAAGTCACGTGGGGCTTTGGGGAATCAACCCAAGGCTTAGCTTTCATCACTTTCTCCCAGAGTGTGCTTGTCAAAGAGACATTCTGCCATGCCAGATTCAGGGGCTCCCAACCTGCATAAGTTGGTGACATGGTCACCCAGTTCTTTGATGGATTTCACCTGCTCACTCAAGTAATGAGTCTCAATGAAGTCACACAAGTGGGGGTCATTTTTGTCAGTGGCCAGTTTGCACAGTTCCAGTAGTAACTGATTCACACTTTTTTCCAAGTGCAGTGAACACTCCATCGCATTCAGCCTGCTTTCCCCGTCATCACGGTCTGGTTTCTTGATATCCTGCAGGAAGATGCGGCCACCTCTCTGGTTCTGCAGCTTCATCAGTTTCTCTGCATGTTCTTTCTCCTCATAGATTGGTGAAGGAAATATTTGTCAAAGTTCTTCAAAGCCACATCATCTCGGTCAAAGTAGTAAGACATGGACAGGTAGACATAGAAGGCATAGAGCTCCAGGTTGATCTGGCGGTTGATGGCGGTCTCTGAGTCCTGGTGGTAGTTCTGGTGCACCTGCGAAAGGGATGCGGTCATCATAGTGGCGGCTAGGAGAGACAGAGTAGTGGGTCGGCGCTGGAGTGTCAGAGGAGGCCCAGAGGGGCAGTCCAAGGACAGGGTGAAGAGGTGGCTGGAGGTTGGTGGCTCGAGCGGGTGGCAGGGATGGAGTCGAGCACTGAGTTCCATTCAAGCACTGTTGAAGCAGGAAACCGTGGTGACTCTCGGTGAGGATTGTCTGGCCTAATCATTTTTTTTTTTTTTTACATATTTTCCTCCCTCCTTTTTTTTTGTTTTTAGAAGAGCTGGGAAGGGACAAGGTCTTAAGTCATAGCCTGGACTCTCTTGGATCCACTATATAGCCCAGATTGGCCTTGAACTTGGTATCCTCCTGCCTCTGCCTTCTGAATGCTGGGATTATAGGCATGCATACCATATCTGACTGACATACTGATTTTAGTTTCTTTGCAAATCTAGCCTAAAGTGTGATTGTCAGATTTATGTCAATTCTATTTCTAGTTTTTTGAGGAACATACCACCCTGTTTTCCATGAGTATCTTAATATTTCTACCAACGGCACATGAGAGCTTGTCATCTTTGCCCCTTGACAGCTTTTGTTATTTTTTGTCTTTTTGATAATAGCTATTCTGACTGTGGTGAAATGATAACTTAATGTGGTTTTGATAAGGATTTTTCTGATTATTTGTAATATTGAGCATTTTTCCATATATTTGTTAGCCATTTCCTTTTTTGAGATATGTTATTCAGATCATTTGTGTAGGGTGGTATATTTCTCTGTCTCTCTGTTTCTGTCTCTTTGTCTCTCTCTCTCAGTTGAACCCAGGATCTTTGGCATGTTAGGCAAGCATTCTTCTACTGACTATACCTTCAGCCCAATGGTTCCATGATATTCTTTGGGTGATTGTTAGTTTTAGTGCTTTTAGAAACATATCAGTTTTTCTTCTTAAATAAATGTCAGTCATTTAAGTTGTATTCTTCTAGTAGTTTTATAGGTTGGGGTCTTATATTTTAAGTCATTGATCCATTTTGAGGTTTTTTTTTTAATATGAGAGTTAGGAGTCTTGTTTCTTTGTTCTACATGTGGGTATCTGGTTTTCTCAGTGTCATTTATTAAGACTGCGGCCCTTTCTCCATTGTATCTTCTTGTAACCCTTGTAACAATCTGTTGGCAGTGCAGTGGCACATGCCTACTTGAGAGGCAGAGGCAGACAGATTTCTTGAGCCTACTGGTTTGAGACTAGCCTGGGCATTGTAGTGAGAATCTCATCCTAAACAACCATAAAAATTCCTGTTGCTGTATATCTGGATTTCTGGGTTTGTTCTTCTGTTTCCTTCTTCTATTTTTATGCCTGTAACTGTGTTTTGTGTGTGTGTGCACATGGATGTGCATGCTAGTCCTAGGGCTTGAACTCAGGGCCTGGGCACTATCCCTGAGCTTCTTTTCTTTTGCTCAAGGCCAGAGCTCCACCACTTGAGCCATATCACCACTTGCAGTTTTTTTCTGAATAGTTTATTGGAGATAAGAGTGTCATGGACTTTCCAACCTGGACTGGCTTTGAACCATGATTCTCAGATCTCAGCCTCCCCAGTAACTAGGATTATAGGTGTTAACTACCTGCCCAGCCCATGTTTTAGTTACTATAATGTAGAAATGTATTTTGATGTCAGATGTTGTAATACCTTCTACTTTGTTCTTTTTGCTCAGGTTTTCTTTGGCATTTTGGAGATGTTTTTATTTTGGTTTCATATAAATTTTAGTTCCATCAGTATTTTGATGGAAATGACATGGAATCTGTAGTTCACTTTGGATGGACTTTTTTTAACACCAGTAAACACATGGGATACCTTTCTACTTGGGGGAAGACATATTCTGTGAATTGTTTTAGGTCCATTTGAATAAAGTTCAATTCCAGTGTTTCTTCTTCTTCTTTTTTTGTTTTAAATTGTTTCTGTTTTTTGGTCTAGATGACCTGTCCTTACCTGAAAGAGAGGGTATTGATGTCCTCAATCATTTTTTTTTTTTTTTTTTTGGTGGGTCGTGGGGCTTGAACTCTGGGCTTGGGTGCTGTCCCTGCGCTCTTCAGCTCAAGGCGAGCGCTCTACCGCTTGAGCCACAGCGCCACTTCTGGTTTTCTGGTGGTTTATTGGAGATAGGAGTCTCACGGTC
>NW_012268840.1:11027-13803 GCF_000151885.1 Dipodomys ordii
ACCACTTGAGCCACAGTGCTCCTTCTGGTTTTCTGAGTGGTTTATTGGAGATAAGAGTCTCACAGACTTTACTGCCTAGCCTGGCTTTGAACTGTAATCCTTAGATCTCAGCCTCCTGAATAGCCAGGATTACAGGCGTGAGCCACCAGCGCCTGGAACATTCATCTCTTTCTAACCCTTCCTCTTGCTTTCTTCTTCACCCAGTCATCAGCCCACTTGGATGTGGAAAGGCTTCCCGCTTCTCTTGATGATGAGAATTTAGTTGCCTCCTCCTAGCCATACTTGCTAGAAAGAACCTATTGGTATATTAAAGCACAAGTTGCAATTTAAAACTTAGTTTAGTTTGGACCTCGGTGTTCTAAAAATGAGATAAATTCACATAAAAATCCAGACTTCTGTTTCTCTTCAAGCTGAAATGCTTGGGTGTCCGTGATAGACCAGCTTAGTAGCAGGTGCTTTCCTTACTCCTCAACAGGTCTGTAGTTTCACAGTTCCAGAGCTCCCTGATGTTTACATCTGGCACACATCACTCATTTGCATCCCTTTCTGTCTGGCCCCTAGAGGCAATTGATCAACATTTATTTGAGATGAGATTACTGTTCTCCTAATTCTTTGGTCTGTTGCTTCTGGCAAGGGGTAGTCAACATGACTTGGTCCTAGACTACTTAGATTCTGGATACTTAGCAGACATCTGGAATGTGAAGCTAAGGCTTGCCTCTAGAAGTCAGGTACTTTGGGCATATCTCAAAAGACCTGCCTGTCTATGGGAGGTGGCATTTGTATGTTCATTTGTATGTTCATTTATTCATTCTTTCAGTAGTTTCATACTAAGCCTTAATGCTAACATTGGGGGTACAGTGATGAAAGAGACTGACAATGTCTGAGCTCAGGTAATTCAGCCATTGGAAGTCTTTGATATCTGTGACCTCCTGATAGTTTACTTTTCCTTTAGTCTTCCAAGCATACCTGCTCTCTTTTTTCCCTAGTTTTCTTTTGTGATCAGTTTTGTGAAGACCAAGTTGAAAGGATAGAAGGGGTTTGAGGGCCCAAGTTACAGAGGAGACCACCACTCCAACCTGACCTGTATTATGTAGTCACTGTTGGATGTCAGTACATATACTCTTCTGACCTGAAACTTTGGACTGCCTTCATAAGTGGTAACAATAGCAACACTAGCCCTATATACCCAGAGCTAGTGTTTCACAATATAGTACCTCATCTAAAATGTGAGCCAGATGTTATTTCTACTTTACAGATATAAAAACTGAGGCTTAGTAAGTTAAATATAATTTTACCAGAGTCATAAAAAACTGGGATTCAAACTTCGTATTACCTGATACAGAGCTTGAGTTCCTTACCACTGTGCTGGACTCAGTGCTTTAATATTGAAATAATTCGAGGTCCTTTTGTCCAAGATATTTTCTTACAGGTCCCTAACAAGGTATGAAATAATATCAGCTAAATGTCATACTTTTATTTCTTGTTAAGATATGAAAATTCTTGGAGGGCTCTTTATTTTTCATCAAAACCTTACCTCCTTAACCTATCCTCTGTCAGCTAATTAAAGATCAGCTCCTTAGTAACCCATGCTGGTGGGTTACTGAAGAGATGCATACATGGTGGTGGGTTACCTGAAAAGATGCATACATATGACATCTCCTGGGCTGAGTTAGAATAATTGAAAAACCAAAGTGAGATCTATATAAAGTAAATACTCAACATAGGTTTGGGCTCATAGGAGAACTCTAAGAAATACATTCATTAGGGCAGAACTAAGAAGTGGAGAGAAAATATATGACAAGTGAGGTAGGAGGGCTGAAATACTTGGCCTGTGTGCTAGTGTGGTTCTTTTTTGCTTTCCCGAGTACTTCCAATTTCCTGAGGCTTTACTGCTTTTATACAAGGACAGAGTTAGAAATGGGGTAGACAAGATGAGAGGCCAGGAAGAGGAAAAGTGAGTAATACCTTGTATCTATCTTATATCTCTTTGCTGAACTGACAGTACCACATCTCATTAACTTTCCATGTTCTCCATAGGCGCTGTAAGGTAGTAGATTTGGGGAAGTGATTTCTAACTTGGATGTCTAGCCCAGCTGGATTTGCACCTTCTTACTTGTAACTCTTACTCTGGTTTAGAATCCCCCAAGAGCTCATTTGTAATATATGATAGGCAGAATTGCCAAAGCTGCATGGGAATCAGTTGGGACTCAGCTGCCACTTTTTGTACATCCATGGTCATTTGAGGTCCTTGAAAAATCCCAGCTTCCCAGAACTGATGGGACTTGAACCCATGATCAGCAAAAGGAGTCACCAGCACTCAATCTGGCTGGAATATTTTTTATTTAGCCACGTGGGCATCTTTCCCCAGCTCACAGAGATGGAGAACAGCCCCGTTTGCTTTTCATGGGGGATTTTTATAGGAAGAGGGGTTTCACGTAGGTGATGTTTACCAAAGCAAGCAAGCAAGGTTACAGAAGCAAAACATAGCCTTGAGTCATAAGAGCATAGGCAAAACATAATTTTGACCTAGTCAGCATGATAGATCCTATCAATGCTATAGACATTATTACAAGTCAAAACATATTATTGGCTTACAGAAGTCAAAACATAACCTTGGGAAGGGGGGTAGTATATTTTAAATTTCAAAACATTAGAAACTCATTCCCATAGTTGGGGAAAACTTCTTTACAGAAATGATTTTTTTTTTTTTGGGTCTAGTCATGGGCCTGAACTCTGGGCCTGGACGCTGTCCCTCAGCTCTTCAGCTCAAGGCTAG
>NW_012268841.1:0-1809 GCF_000151885.1 Dipodomys ordii
GCCACTTCTGGCTTTTTCTGCTTATGTGGTGCTGAGGAATCGAACCCAGGGCCTCATGCATGCAAGGCAAATGCTCTACCACTGAGCCACCTTCCCAGCTCCTGTGTATAAAATCTTAAATGGTATATGATACAAGAAACCAGGCAACACGTGTGGAATGAAACACTTTTTGGTTTGTTTTTGTGGGGTCTTTGTTTTGCTTTGTTTTGGTGGTACTAGTGATTGAACCCAGGCCCTTGCACATGCTAGGAAAGTGCATTTTCACTGAGCTACATCCCCAGGCTGCTAAAATAGTTGGGTGTTGGTGAGCACCAGTGGCTTAACACCTGTAATCCTACCTACTCAGGATGCTTAGGTTTGAGGATCATGCTTAGAAGCCTGCCCAGCCAGAAAAGTCCCTGTAAGAATCTTATCTCCAATTAACCTCTCAAAAACTGGAAATGGCACTGTGGTTCAAGTGGTAGAATGCTAGCATTGAGCACAAAGAGGATGAGGGACAGCACCCAAGTCCTGAGTTCAAGCCCTACAACGGACAAAAAAATAAAGTAGTTGGGTGTGTAAAAATTTTTGAAATTGGGTTCAAAATCTTTTTTTTTTTCTTTTTAGTGCTAGTATTGCGTCTTGAATTCAGGATCTGGGGGCTGTTCTTTAAATTTTTGCTTAAGGTGGGTGCTGGTGCTAAACCATTTGAAGCTCCAGTTCTGGCTTTTTGATACTAATTGGAGATAAAGTCTCATGAACTTTGCTGCCCAACCTGGCTTCAAATGGTGATCCTCGGAGTGCAAGCTGAGTAACTAGGATCACAGGTGTGAGCCATTGGCACCCAACTTGAATTCATAATCTTTTTTTTGTTGTTGTTGGTTGTGGTGCTTGAACTCTGGGCCTGGGCCCTGTCCCTGAGCTCTTTTTTGCTGAAGGCTAGCATTGAACCACTTTGAGCCACAGCACCACTTCTGAATTTCACTGGCTGAATTTCTGGTGGTTAATTGGAGATATGAGACTCTTGGCCTTTCCTTCCCAGGCTGGCTTTGAACCATGACCTTCAGATCTCAGCTTCCTAAATATCAGCTAGGATTACAGCATTTGCCACCAGTGCCCAGCTCTCAAAAATCTTTTAATGTGATGAGACAAATAACTGATTTTTTTTTTTTTTTTTGCCAGTCTTGGGCTTGAACTCCGCCTGGGCGCTGCTGGGCAATGTTCCCTGAGCTTCTTTTGCTTAAGGCTAGCACTCTACCACTTGAGCCACAAGTGCTACTTCTGGCTTTTTCTGTTTATGAGGAATTGAAGTCAGGACTTCATGCATGCTAGGCAAGCACTCTACTACTAAGCCACATTCCCAGCCTGATAGTATATGTTTTGTTGTCAAAACATTAGGTTCTTGGTTGGACGAAGTTCTTTAAGTAGAAAGGAAGTTTTTTAGTGTCTTCCCTTCCAGCGCAGCCCTCCTTCCCCCCTCTGCAGGGGCTCCCCCCCCCCCCCGCCCCAGTTGTGGGGCTTGAACTCTGGACTCAGTTCAAGGGGAATGCTCTACCACTTGAGCCATAGCACCACTTCTGATTTTCTGGTGGTTAATTGGAGGTAAGAGTCTCACAAACTTTCCTGCCTGGGGTGGCTTTGAACAGATTCTCAGATATCAGCCTCCTGAGTAGCTAGGTTATAGGCATGAGCCACCAGTACCCACCTGTTTGGTTTTTGTCTGTTTTTTTTGGGGGGGGGGTCTGGTTGTGGGGCCTGAACTCTGGGCTTGGGTGTTGTCCCTCAACTCTTCAACTCAAGGCTAGCACTCTACCACTTAAGCCACGGCGA
>NW_012268841.1:12530-14905 GCF_000151885.1 Dipodomys ordii
CCTCAGCACCACATAAGCAAAAAGAAAAAAGCCGGAAGTGGCGCTGTGGCTCAAGTGGTAGAGCGCTAGCCTTGAGCTGAAGATCTGAGGGACAGACCCCAGTCCCAGAGTTCAGGCCCCATGACCAGACTCCCCCCCCCCCCAAAAAAAATGAGTGAATAGACATGTAAATTGTAATGCTTAACCTTTAGTCTCAGATCTTCATTGTGGGCTGGGAATGTGGTTTAGTGATAGAGTTCTTGCCTACCATGTATGAAATCCCAGGTTTGATTCCTCAGTACCACATAAATAGAAAAAGCTGGAAGGGGAGCTGTGGCTCAAGAGGTAGAGTGCTGGTCTTAAGCAAAAGAAGCTCAGGGACAGTCCTCAGGCAGGACCTGAATCCAAGCCCCAGGACTGGCAAAAAAAAAACCCTGGATTTTTCCTCATTGTGGAATTTAGGTAACTTACTTCTCACATTCCATTATGGCTTTGTTGAGTTTCAGGAGATGGAACTACTATAAATTAAAAGTTTTAAACAACAGCAGTATTTCTTCTTCTTGATGAATAAGATACTTTTAAGTAAGATTGTGTCCAATAATTTGTTAATATGAAATCCCAAATAAGCATATGCTTTTTTGATTTATTTTTTGTGCCAGCCCTGGGGTTTGAACTTACTGCCTGGGTGCTGTCTCTGAGCTCTTTTGCTCATGGTAAGCACTCTACCATTTTGAGCCACAGCTCCATTTCTGGCTTTTTTGGTGCTTAAATGGTCACAAAATTTACTGTCTAAACTGGCTTTAAATTATAATCCTCAGATCTCAGCTTCCTGAGTAGGTAGGATTATAAGTATGAGCCACTGGGGCTCGGTCAGTCCTTTTTTTTTTGCCAGTCCTGAGGCTTGAACTCAGGGCCTAGGCACTGTCCCTGAGCTTCTTTTGCTCAAGTCTAGCATTCTACCACTCAGGCCACAGATCCACTGAATTCTGGACCTTGTTAAGTTTTAAAAGTTTTTCAAACTTTTTGCTTTTGTACATGTGTGTATGCTGGTACTGAGTCTTGAACTTAGGGTCTGGGCACTGTTTCTGAGCTCTTGCTCAAGGCTTGCCTTCTACCCATTGCCACAGCTCTTCTAGAGGCTGCTTAGGCTGGCTTTGAACCATGATACTCAGATCATAGGATTACAGCCGTGACCACTGGTGCCCTACATTTTGCTTTTAAGTTTTGATTAAATAGAACAAGGAAGAACCCAGCTAGAGCTGGGCGTCGGTAGCTCATGCCTGTAATCCTAGCTACTCAGGAGGCTGAGATCTGAGGATCGTGGTTCAAAGCCAGCCTGGGCAGAAAAGTCTGTGAGACTATTTATCTCCAATAAACTGCCAGAAAACTGGAAGTGGTGCTGTGGCTCAGTGGTAGAGCGCTCGCCTTGAGCTGAAGAGAGCTGAGGGTGCTCAGGTCCGGAGGAACAACTCCCAGGCCCAGGGTTCAAGCCACACAATTAACTGGAAAAAAAAAAAAAAAGAATCCAGCTAGGTAGAAGATTGAGCTGTAATTTTTTTTTTTATGGTGAGATATTCCATGGGTCAAACCCAAGCAAGGCCTTGTGCATGCTGGGCAATGCTGTAGTGATTGAAATATAACACTCCCAGCTCAAAATTGCACTTGTTGCAAAAAGGAAAAAAAAGTGCCAGTAAAACTTCTTTGGTAAATATATATTTATATTATCCAGAAAACTTGAGTTAAAGTGAAGAAGCCAGTTGTATAATGCCAACATGACTGGATCTTTTCTTTTTTTGGCCAGTCCTGGAGCTTAAACTCATGACCTGGGCTCTGTCCCTGAGCCTCTCTATGCGTAAGGCTAGAGCTCTACCACTTTATCCACAGCTCCACTTCTAGCCTTTTCTGTGTATATGGTATGGAGGAATTGAGCCCATGCATACTGGGCAAGCACTCTACCACTAAGCCACATTTGTAGTCCATGATTGTATCTTAAAAACTTAGATGGAAAGGGAAAATTGTAGAAGAAGTTCTAAATACTTTGTTTGGTGATACTACGCATTAGACGAAACTTTTCATGCATGATAGGCAATTTTTCTGTTATTTAAGCCATATCTCTGGATTTCTATATGCTAGTAATGTAGAATATTCAACTGTACTTTATGGAAGTCATGCATGTGGGATGAAAATATGGACAACAAAAAATAAAATTCGTGGAAGTGATTACTTTTTTTTTTGGTGGTGGTACTGGTTTTGAACTTCAGTCATTATTCGTCCTAGGATGCATGCTTAGTACTTGAGCCATGTCCCTGGCCCTTTGAACTATTTTTCTAGTAGATTCTTGACATTCTTTTCTTCCAGACCATGCTTCTATTTATGGTTTTTCTTTCTTTCTTTTT
>NW_012268841.1:14955-15180 GCF_000151885.1 Dipodomys ordii
TGCTTCTATTTATGGTTTTTCTTTCTTTCTTTTTTTTTTTTTTTTTTTTTTTTTTTTTTTTTTTTTTGGGCCGGTCCTGGGCTTGAACTCTGGGCCTGGGCACTGTCCCTCAGCTCTTCAGCTCAAGACTAGCACTATACCACTTGAACTACTGCACCACTTCTGGCTTTTTCTGCTTATGTGCTGCTGAGGAATCGAACCCAGGGCCTCATGCATGCAAGGCAA
>NW_012268842.1:0-427 GCF_000151885.1 Dipodomys ordii
TGCGTTTTTGAAAGCTAAACAAATGCATAGACACTGTGAAAATGTTGTTATATTAAAATATTGGGGAAAATGACTGTGTATTAGCTGACTTTTTATTAGGATTTGGAACTAGGGCTTTCCAGAAACAAGGGATTGCTTTCTATTTTTTCTCCAGGTAGAAAGCTCCAAGTCCATGTTGATCAATGATCTGTCTAATTTGGGGCTATGGAGAGTTTCCCCAAAAGTCAATTGTCAGCGTGTACCTTTCTATGTGAATCTTGGCACTGCTCTGTATCCTAGAATTTGGAGTCAAATTTGGAAGATTCTCTTCTCCAGTTCCTACTCTTCCTTCTTCTTCTGTACTGAGGCTTAAACTCAGGGCCTCATGCTCTAGCTTAGTGTATGTGTATGTGTGTGTGTGTGTGTGTGTGTGTGTGTGTGTGTGTGT
>NW_012268842.1:477-1749 GCF_000151885.1 Dipodomys ordii
TGTGTGTGTGTGTATGTGTGTATGTGTGTTTGTGTGTGTGTTTCCTTAAATTTGTGTTAAAAATAAGTTTAGCTCAGCACCAGTGGCTCATACCTAACTACTTAGGAGGCTGAGATTTGAGGATTGTGGTTTGAAGCCAGCCTGCGCAGGAAAGTCTGTGAGACCCTTAAAAAAACTTTTTAAAAATTATTACAGGGATGAGAATGTGGCTTAGTGGTAGAGTGCTTGCCTAGTATATATGAAGCTCTGGGTTTGATTCCTCAGAACCACATATACAGAAAAATCTAGAAGTAGCACTGTGACTCAAGTGGTAGAATGCTAGCTTTGAGCAAAAGAAGCTCAGGGACAGTGCCTAGGCCCCAGGTTCAAGCTAGAACTGACAAACAATAAATTGTTATTATAAAGGTGATGAACAAAGGCGTTATAGTTACATAAATCAGGTAAAAAGTACATTTCTTTTTGGACAATATGACCTCTAACCACCAAAAAGTAGAGTAGAGCTATGGCTCAAATGGTAGAGTGTTGGCCTTGAGAAAAAGCTCTGGGATGGACACAGATCCTGAGTTTAAACCCCAGAACCAGAACAAAAAAAATAGACAAACAACCCCCCTCAAAAAAAAGTCACCTAATCTGGCAAGGCATTGGTGGCTCACACCTGTAATCTTAGCTACTCAGTAGGCTGAGATCTGAGGATCATTGTTCAAAGCCAGTTTGAGAAAGTAAATGTCTATCTCCTAATTCTAATTCACCAGCAGAAAGCTGGAAGTGGAGTGTAGCTCAACAGTTGAGAATGCCAGCCTTGAGTGAAAGAGCCAAGCCAGAACACAAGCTTCTAAGCTCAAACCCCAATACTGGCCCAAAACAACCTACCTCACCCAAACTCCAGTACAACAATATATTAGGAGTTGGGGCTTGTAGGAGATGACTGGGTAAGGACAGATCTATTTCCGTGAAAAAGATTATTGCTCTTATAAAAGAGACCTGAGAGTCTCTTCCCTACTCTTGGGTTTGTGTTCTGGGTTGACTGGGTGTTTAAAAATCCCCACCTGCTTTTTGGTACACATTTGTCTGATTATTATGCCTAGTTAACATAACCTCTTAACTGTCTGGATCTCTAATTTACCATCAGTGAGCAGCACAATAAAACTCCTTATTAATTTTAATTGGAAAACAGGACTAAATTAGTCTCTATTTTTTTTTTTTTTGGGTCCGGTCGTGGGGCCTGAACTCTGGGCCTGGGCACTGTCCCTCAGCTCTTCAGCTCAAGGCTAG
>NW_012268842.1:4979-6397 GCF_000151885.1 Dipodomys ordii
CTTCCTTCCTTCCTTCCTTCCTTCCTTCCTTCCTTCCTTCTGTCCTTCTTCCCTTCTTTCCTTTCTTCCTTCCTTTTTTTTTTAAACACATATACTGGAGCCTCACCCTCCCTCACTTGATTTTTTTTTCTACTTAAGACTGGTGTCTACCACTTGAATCATACCTCCACTTCCAGCTTTTAGATGGTTAGAGGTAAGGGTTTTATGGATTTCTCTGCCTGGACTAGCTCTGAACCTTGATCCTCAGATCTTAGCTTCTTAAATAGCTGGGATCACAGGTATGAACCATCAGTGCTTAGCTTCGTGTGTGTGTGTGTGTGTGTGTGTGTGTGTGTGTGTGTGCGTGCATGCACGTGTGCCAGTACTGGGGTCTGAGCTCAGGGACCATGTGTTGTCCCTTAGCTTTTTTGCTCAAGGCTGGCACTCTACTTATTTTTTTGTACAATAAGCATTTATTACACTGATTGGTCATTGCTTAAAATGCTTTAGCAACATAGCTGTTGTGTGTATTTCTTATATATATATATATATATAGATATATATATATGTTTTTATTGTAAAAATACAGTTACATGAGTAAGGTAATGAGTACATTTCCTATCAAGCACCGTTACCTCCTCCTTTGTTTTTCCCCTACCATCCCTTCCCTCCCCACCTCCTCAACTCTTCCCTCCGCCTCCCCCCTGCAAAGTTGTAAAGTTCATTTTCAACATAGTGTCTTGTACATCTCATTGTTACAATGGGTCAATCTGTATCCTTATTTCAACATTTTGTTATTTCCTTTCCCCTCCCCAAATTAGAAAAATGTATATACAAGATATAGGGCACTGGAATCAAATACAGTGAAATCAGGGGTTACAGTATGGGGGAAGAACATACAAAAGAAACCAAAAAAATCACATAGTACATTATAAATACATTAAAGACAATAGCAAGAAAGTAAAAACCACTTGTGTCCCTATCTTGGGGCTCATTTAGCTTAACATCATCTTATATGATAATATGTACATAACATTTGACCTTTTCTGCTTGTTCTAGACATATACTAGTTATTGCAAATAAGGGAAACCATGGGACCTTTGGGCCTACCTTACTTCACTTAATATAATTTTTTCCGTCTTTCCATTTCCTAACAAATGGGCGGTGTCATTCTTTCTGACGGAGGCATAGAATTACACACACACACACACACACACACACACACACATAAATAAATAAATATATATATATATCCCATTTTCTTGATCCATTCATCTGAGGGGCATCTGGGTTGGTTCCATATCTTAGCTATGGTAATAATGCTGTGATAAACATTAGTTGTGCTGGTAGCTTTAGTATATAGCCTTGTTTGTGATCATTTGGGTAAATGCCCAAAAGTGGGATTTCTGGGTCATAGGGGAGCTCTATGTAGAGTCTTT
>NW_012268843.1:0-1303 GCF_000151885.1 Dipodomys ordii
TTTCTTTCTTTCTTTCTTTCTTTCTTTCTTTCTTTCTTTCTTTCTTTCTTTCTTTCTTTCTTTCTTTCTTTCTTTCTTTCTTTCTTTCTTTCTGTGTGTGCAGGTCTGGGGCTTGAACTCAGGGCCTGGGCACTGTCCCCAAGCTTCTTCATGCTCAAGGCTAGCTCTCTACCAGTTGAGCCACAGCTTCACTGCTGGCTTTTTCTGAGTAGTTTACTGAAGATAAGAGTCTCATGGACTTTCCTACCCGGGCTAGCTTCAAGCTGTGATCCTCAAATGTCAGCCTCCTGAGTAGCTAGGACTACCAATGCCTGGCTGAAGGTTTTATTTTCTAAATATCAATTCGAAGTCTTATTACAATGATTTAAGATACAGAAGATCCCGGCTTAACCAACTTATCCAAATATTAAAAAGTACAGACCACCTGTGTACCTGAAGAGATAGGAGCCCTGTGTGTGTGTGTGTGTGTGTGTGTGTGTCTGTGTGTGTGTGTGTCTGTGTATCTGTGTGTGTGTGTCTGTGTGTCTGTGTCTGTGTGTCTGTGTATGTCTGTGTGTGTGTCTGTGTGTGTGTGTGTGTTTGTGTGTGTGTGTCTGTGTGTCTGTCTGTCTGTCTGTGTAAGAAATACCCCACAGCACTTGTCCTAACATTCAGGTCATACGGTATCAGGCAGTGGCCAGGCTAAGAAGCAAGCTGTCGTTCATCTTGGAAGAAATCTGTGACAATTATCAAGAACATTCTGACTACTTTCCACTCTCCCAAGACTGGGAGAGCCAAATTTTAATTTCTATATAATGGATATTTTCCCACCCCCTGGAAACCTGTGACTTCAGCATGCAAAGAAGGATTAAAAAGTTTAACCTGATTTTGCACCCCCAGCGGCTCACGTTTGTCATCCTGACTACTCAGGATGCTGACATCTAGAAGATCACAGTTCAAAGCCAATCTGGGAAGGAAAATCTGGGAGACATTTGATCTTCAATTAACCAGCATAAAGCCAGAAGTGGAGGCATTGCTCAAGTGGTAGAGGGCTAGCCTTGAGCTAGAAAGCTATGGGACAGTGCTCAGGCCCTAAGTGAAGCCCCATTACCAATACATACACAAAAGCCAGAGAGTGGGAAGGAAGGAAGGAAGGAAGGAAGGAAGGAAGGAAGGAAGGAAGGAAGGAAGGATTGGAGGGAAGGAGGGAGGATTGGAGGGAGAGAGAGAAGGAAGGAAGTAGGGAGGAAGGAAGGAAGGAAGGAAGGAGGAAGGAAGGAAGGAAGGAAGGAAGGAAGGAAGGAAGGAAGGAAGGAAGGACAGA
>NW_012268843.1:2460-3279 GCF_000151885.1 Dipodomys ordii
TCTCTCTCTCTCTCTCTCTCTCTCTCTCTCTCTTCTCTTTGCCTCTACTTGAACTCAGCACCTAGGAACTGTCATTATCCTTTTCTACCCAAGGCTGGTGCTGTACCACTTGAGCCACAGCTTCACTTCTGGCTTTTTGTTGGTAACTTGGAGATAAGAGTCTCATAGACTTTCCTGTGTTGTGTCCAAAGCCTAGTGCCAGCACAGAAAAAAATATGTTAACGGAAATAGAAGATGATATGATAGAAAGTGGGGAGAGGGGAGACATGCATTAGGAAAGTTGTCTAATAAAGATCTCAGAGTCACCGAGCTACTTCTGGTGAAAACCAAGGGGAGGAAGAGAGACAGAGAGGGAGAGGGAGAGAAAGAAGAATAGAGAGAAAGACGAGGAGCAGGAGGAAGAAGAAGAGGAGGAGAGAAGAGAGTAGAAGAGAAGAAAGAAGCGGGAAGGAGAAGAGAAGGGAGGAGAGGGCTGGAGAGGGGAGGGGAAAAGTGAGTAAAGGAAAGGAGAGGAGATGGGGTAATATGAGAGGGCTGGAGATTGGAAAAAAGGAGGAGAAGAGAAAGGAGAGAATTGGAGGGAAAAGGAGATGAGATAGGATCAGAGAGGAGGGAAGTAGAATGCAGAGAGGGGTCTCAGTGAACCACAGACGAAGCCATAAGTATAAATCTTCCATGTGTGTGTTTGAGCAGGAAGTCAATGAGCTTAGAAAGGGGCTGATTGTCAAAGGATTGGTAGACATGGAAGGACTGCTGAACAGATTATCATCATTCCATTCTGGCATGATGATGATGATGATGATGATGATGATGATGATG
>NW_012268843.1:6564-7944 GCF_000151885.1 Dipodomys ordii
TTCTTTCTTTCTTTCTTTCTTTCTTTCTTTCTTTCTTTCTTTCTTTCTTCCTTTCTTCTTTTCTTCCTTTCTTTCTTTTCTCTCTCTTTTTCTCTCTATCCCTCCCTCCTTCCCTCCCTCCCTCCCTCCCTCCCTTCCTTCCTTCCTTCCATTCTTTCTTCCTTCCTTTTCTGTAGTCCTGGGCTTGAACTCAGACCTTGGGTGCTATCCCTGAGATTTTTTTTTTTTAAACTTAAGGCTAGCACTCTGTCACTTGAGCCACAGCTCCATTTCTGGCTTTTTGGTGGTTCATGGAGATGAAAACCTCATGATTCTTCCTGCCTGTTGTGTTTACTTCAAATTATGATCCTTAGATCTCAGCCTCTTGAGTAGCTACGATTATAGGTATGAGCCACTGGCGCCTGACTAATGGGTAGATATGGCTATGTGGATATAGATCCATAGAAAGACAGATATTGATATACATATTGATCTATATTGATCGAATAAGGACTTTTATATTATAATATTCTTATAAAACTGTGGAGGATTTTTTTTATGTAGTTGAGCCTGAAATACAAAAGCACGCAAAATTTCTATTTGGTGGCCCAAATGGATATAAACACAGAATCTATTCAATTTATATCATACATCAGTGATCTTGTTGAGTTTTCTCCCCATATTCTAGTTGCTTGGGTAGCGACAGAGACTTTCTATGAATTAACTAAGAAAGAAAGAAAGAAAGAGAAAGAAAGAAAGAAAGAAAGGAAAGAAAGAAAGGGCAGGATGGAGGGAGGGGAAGGGAGGGAAAAATGGAAGGAGAGAGGGAAGGAAGGAGAGAGGGAAGGAAGGAAGGAAGGAAGGAAGGGGGAAGGAAGGAAGGAAGGAAGGAAGGAAGGAAGGAAGGAAGAAAAAAAAGAAGAGAAATTTATTTGTATAATTCTCTTTCCCTGGCTCAACTTAAGGTAACGTTATTAGTGAGGTCTGAACTGGGAGGTGTGCTTCTGATAAACTCTCATTTTTGAGGGTCTCATCAAAGTCTCTGCTTTTTAGGGAGACCTTTAAGCAGCATCAGCTGCTGTCTCTAAAGAGGAGGGCATGAAAAACAAAACGAAAAAAGGGTGTTGGACTCAACTGCACTTAAGAGCAAGCCCATTGATTCCCAATGAAGTCATCAGACTGCGCTCTGATCACTGGGCCCAATGCTCCATGGTTCACACAGGGTGCATAAAATTGTTTACCAGCTTTGCCCCCCATATATTCAAAGGCAGCACATACTCCTATTTGTGGGAAAAGTGGTCCATGAAAAATTCTGCACGTAGATCCACCTGTATTTTCTCCCTATTGGAGTGCATGTGTGTGTGTGTGTGTGTGTGTGTGTGTGTGTGTGTGTGTGTGTGT
>NW_012268844.1:0-514 GCF_000151885.1 Dipodomys ordii
TGGGCCACACACACACAGACACACAGACACACAGACACACAGACACACAGACACACACACACACACACACACACACACACACCGCCTGTCATCTTGGCTGCTCCAGGGGTTGAGATCTGGGGATCATGGTTCGAAGCCAGCCGGGGGCAGGAAGTGAGACTTTTTTTTCTCCAATGAAGCACCCGAAAAAAAAAGTTGGGAGGTGCAGCCCCCCCGGGGGCACCCCCCGGGCCAGGCCCTGACGCGGGGCGGACCCCAAAACTGAGCCCCTATGCCCCCCCGCCCCACCCCGCTCCAGTCCCTGCCCAGGGATGCAGGTCTGGAGCTCGGATCTGGTTTTTGTGGGGTTTGGTGGACCGCAGTGACACCCAGTGGAGGCCACCTGGGGCTGGCCCTGCCGGTGACAGGACAGGAGAGACAGACAGACAGACAGACAAATATACAGACAGACAGACAGAGACAGAGAGGAGAGAGAAAGGAAAGAGGAGGAGAGAGGAGAGGAGCGGAGAGGAGA
>NW_012268844.1:4369-5871 GCF_000151885.1 Dipodomys ordii
GGGGGGGGGACCTGGGAAGGCGGCTCCGTGGTAGAGTGCTGGCCTAGCGCACAGGAGGCCCTGGGTTCGATTCCTCAGCACCATAAAGGCAGAAAAAGCCGGGGAGGGGGCGCCGTGGCTCACGTGGTAGAGCGCTCGCCTTGAGCAGGCCCGGGCCCTGAGTTCAAGACCCAGGATGGGCAAAAAGCAGTCTGGTGAATAACTCACCCCCCCGTGGGCCGTCGGGCTGGGCGGCTGCAGAGCGGCCGTGTCCCCTCCGTGTCATTCTGCTGGTGGCTTCTTGCGTGAGCTTGGCCCTCAGAGTCAAGAAATCGGCGAACCTCCGGGCCTTCTGCTCCCGCTGCGTGCGCAGCACGGACTCCAGGTACCCCAGCGTCTCCACCGAGATCCCTCTGGCATCCTAAGGGGACAGATGGTCGGGGTCACCTGGGCCCCCATGGGCCTCCCTCCTCCCCGGCCTCCCGGGGGGCTGAACTCAAGGTCTAAGTGCTGAGGTCCACCACAGACAGCCACAGCTCCACATCCATGGGATTTTTTTCCTGGTGGGTTCACCTCAGCCACCTGAGAAGCTGGGATGACAGGTGTGAGCACCGGCGCCCGGCAGCTTAGTACCCAGCTGGTACTGGTTTGTTTTTTTTTTTTGCCAGTCCTGGGGCTTGAACTCACAGCCTGGGTGCTGCTTTTGCTCAAGGCTAGCACTTTACCACTTGAGCCACAGCCTTTTCTGTGAAAGTGGTACTAAGGAATCGAACCCAGGGTTTCATGCATGCAAGGGTAACACTCTTACCACCTAGCCACCTTCCCAGCCCCTGGATGATACCATTTGAGAAACTAAGCTAGGAAAAAAAAAATAATAATACTAGGCACTGGTGGCTCACGCCTATCATCCTAATTGCTCAGGAGGCTGAGATCTGAGGATCGCGGTTCAAAGCCAGCCCGGGCAGGAAAGTCCATGAGACTCTTATCTCCAATGAAACCACCAGAAAACCAGAAGTGGTGCTGTGGCTCACGTGGTAGAGCACTTGCCTTGAACTGAAGAGCTGAGGGACAGCGCCCAGGCCCAGAGTTCAAGCCCCACGACTGACATAATAACAATAATAATAATAATAATTTTTTTAAAAAACAGCATTAACTAGCAGAAGTTTCAGGGCTCTCCTGCCTCTTAGTCAATAGGGGGGCATGTAAATCTAGACCGAAATCCATTCAACTGAGTCTTGAACGTGAGACCAAGATCCCACACAGCACAGGTTGAAAACTGTCACCAAAATGAGTGCTTATCCTACATTCAACCTAGGTGTGGGGCTGGGAAGGTGGCTCAGTGGTCGAGTGCTGGCCTAGCATGCGTGAAGCCCCGGGTTCGATTCCTCAGTACCGCAGACACAGAAAAAGCCGGAAGTGCCAAGCGCTGGTGGCTCACGCCTGTAATCCTAGCTACTCAAGGAGGCTGAGATCTGAGGATCGCGGTTCAAAGCCAGCCCGGGCAGGAGAGACCGTGAGACTCC
>NW_012268844.1:10671-11185 GCF_000151885.1 Dipodomys ordii
GGGAGGGAGGAAGGGACAGAGAGAGGGAGGGAGAAGGGGGGAGGGAGGGAGAAATAAAGGGAGGGAAGAAAGATGGAGGGAGGGAGGGAGGAAGGGAGGGAGGAAGGAAGGAAGGAAGGGAGAGAGAAGGAGGGAGGAAGAGGGAGGAGGAGGGAGGAGGGAGGGGATGAAGGAAGGAAGGAAAGAAGGAAGGGAGGGAGGGATGTAGGGAGGGAGGAAAGATGGAGGGAGGGGAGGAAGCAAGGGAGGGAGGGAGGAAGGAAAGGAAGGAAGGAAGGAAGAAAGGAAGGAAGGAAGGGAGAGAGGAGGAGGGAGGAGGAGGGAAGAAGGAGGGAGGAGGGAGGAGGAGGAAGGAGGAGGGAGGAGAGAGGGAGGAGGGAGGACCCCCCAGGCTGGCAACACTGTAGTGTAAGGAGCACTGGGCAGGTGTGCGGGTGTGTGCGGGACTCACGCGGAGGGGGTGCTGTGCATGTCCCTGGAGGGGGGGACCCACTTCCTGTGCCCTCACGCCCCT
>NW_012268845.1:0-422 GCF_000151885.1 Dipodomys ordii
GGTTAATGTTAGGGTTAGGTTGAGAGTTAGGGTGAAGTTTAGGGTTAATGTTAGGGATGGGGTTAGGGTGAGAGTTAGGGTTAGGGTTAGTGTGAGGGTTAGAGTTAGAGTTAGGGTTAGGTTTAGGGTGGGGGTAAGTGTTAAGGTGAGGGTTAGGGTGAGGTTGATGGATAGGGTTAGCATAAGGTTTAGGGTGAGGATGAGGTTTACGATTAGCATTAGGGTTAGGGGAAGGTTTAGGGTGAAGATTAGGGTTAGTGTTAAGGTGAGGGTGAGTGTGAGGGTTAGGGTTAGGCTGAGGCTTAGGTTGAGAATGAGCAATTGTTTTAGCACAGGGTTGGGTTGAGGATGAGGGTTAGGTTTAGGCTGAGGGGTAGTTTTAGGGTTAGGGTGAGGGTTAGGGTTAGGGTTAGGGTGAGGTT
>NW_012268845.1:968-1291 GCF_000151885.1 Dipodomys ordii
TTAGGGTTAGGGTTAGGGTTAGCTGAGGTTGAGGGTATGAGTGAGGGTGAGGGCTAGGGTTAGGGGTAGAGTTAGGGTTAAGGTTAGGTATAGGGTTAGTATTAGGGTTAGGGTTAGGATTAGACCGAGGATGTGGGTGAGGCTGAGGGTGAAGTTGAGGTTTAGGTTTAGGGTTAGGGTTAGAGTTAGGGTTTGGTTGAGCACTAGGATGAGGGTGAGGGTTTGGATTAGCATTATTGTTAGGTTGAGGCTTAGGGTGAGGGTTGAGTGTTAGGGTTGGTGTTAGGGTGAGGGTGAGGGTTAGGGTTAGTGTGAGGGTGAGG
>NW_012268845.1:5934-6204 GCF_000151885.1 Dipodomys ordii
TTAGGGTTAGGGTTAGGATCAGGCTGAGGGTGAGGGTGAGGGTGAGGGTGAAGTTGTGGTTTAGGGTTAGGTTAGAGTTAGAGTTAGGGTTAGGTTGAGCGCTAGGATGAGGGTGGGGTTAGGGTTTGCATTAGAGTTAGGGTGAGGCTTAGGGTGAGGGTTGAGTGTTAGGGTTAGGGTTAGGGTGAGGGTGAGGGTTAGGGTTAGGGTGACGTTGAGCATGATGGTTATGATGAGGGTTAGGGTTACAGTGAGGGTGAGGGTTAGGGT
>NW_012268846.1:0-1081 GCF_000151885.1 Dipodomys ordii
AAAAGAAAAAAGCTGGAAGTGGCGCTGTGGCTCAAGTGGTAGAGCGCTAGCCTTGAGCTGAAGAGCTGAGGGACAGTGCTCAGGCCCAGAGTTCAGGCCCCACAACTGGACTAAAAAAAAGGCTTCTTTACAAGACTCTGCATTTTGGACACTTACTCTTTTCTACCTGGAGAAAGAAATCTGGAAGTTAAGGTAAGTCATAAACATCTTGAGTTTGGTGCTGTGACTCACTCCTATAATCCTAGCTACTTAGAAGACTGAGATCTGAACACCAAAGTTTGAAGTCAGCCCTGGCAGAAAGATCTGAGAAACTATTTCCAGTTAACTAGCAAAATGCCAGACTAGATAAGATAAAAATCAAGGAGAGTAGAGGTTTTAGAAAGAGTAAAATAGGGGCTAGGAATATGGCTTAGTGATAGAGGGCTTACCTCACATGCATAAAGCCCTGGGTTCGATTCCTCAATACCACATAAACAGAAAAAGCAAGAAGTGGTACTGTGACTTAAGTGGTAGAGTGCTAGCCTTGAGTATAAAGAAGCTCAGAGATAGTACCCAGGCCCTGAGATTAAGCCCCAGGACTGGGAAAAAAAAAAAAAAGGTAAAATAGGACTGAAGCTATTGCTGAAATGGTAAAGTGCCTACCTAGTAAAAGCCAAGTTCCTGAGTTTAAATCCCAATACCACCAACACAAACAAACATTGGAACCTATATTTTTAAAAAATGCCTGACACAGCTGGGAAGGTGGCTTAGTGGTGGAGTGCTTACCTTGCATGCATGAGGCCCTGGGTTCAATTCCTCAGCACCACATAAGCAGAAGAAGCCGGAAGTAGTGTTGTGGCTCAAGTGGTAGAGTGTTAGCCTTGAGCTGAAGAGCTGAGGGACAGTGCCCTGGCCCAGAGTTCAGGCCCCACGACAAAAAAAAAAAAAGCCTGGCACTGATGAATCATATTTATAATTCTAGTTACTCAGGAGGAGGAGGTAAGAAATATCAAAATTTGCTGGGTGCTGGTGGCTCACACCTGTAATCCTAGCTACTCAGGAGGCTGAGATCTGAGGATCACGGTTCAAAGCCAGCCCAGGC
>NW_012268846.1:2871-6274 GCF_000151885.1 Dipodomys ordii
TTGTCAGTCATGAACTCTGGGCTTGGGCACTTTCCCTGCGCTCTTCAGCTCAAGTTGAGTGCGCTTGAGCCACAGCGCCACTTGTGGCTTTCTAGTGGTTTATTGGAGATAAGAGTCTCACGGACTTTCCTGCCTGGGCTGGCTTTGAACCTCAATCCTCAGATCTCAGCCTCCTGAGTAGCTAGGAATCCAGGTGTGAACCACCAGCGCCTGGCTTTGCCCAATCTTATATGATAGTAAGGTTAGCTCTGAGGTTACAGAAAGACACAAAAATACAAGAACTAGTCCTTAAAGTAAGTCTCTGCAAGGGGCAGTTGGACATTTAAATACCTGCTCATCTTTTCCTCAGAAAAGTTCACAAATTCAGTTGTGTGCTAACAGGTCAGACCTGTAATTCTACCTACTCAGGAGGCTGAGATCTAAGGATTGTGGTTCAAAGCCAAGTTGGGCAGGAAAGTCTCTGAAACTGTCTTCACAATTTATCATTAAAAAGCCAGAAGTAGAGTTGTGGCTCAAATGGCAGAGTGCCCACCTTGAGTACAAAAATCTCAGGGACAGCACCCAGGCACTGAAGTCAGTCCCCAGAACCTGCACCAGAAAGAAAAAAAGTCACATTGGGTAGAGGTCACTTGGCCAATGTAATGTAAAAGTGCATTGAATGCTATTATATTCGACATCTGTTTTGAAAACTCTTGTCATTTTGATACGTTAGCAATGGCAGCAATATGTTTTTTGCTTTCTACACAGAGAAGCTTGATTCCCTCTAGAAATCTTGCCTCATAAAATATTGAACTATGATTCCTGAACTTATAGGACAAGCCAACCCACAAAAAGATAATGTCATTTATGCTAGCAAAGGTCATTATAGTTAATCAATAAGCCATCAGCAATATAATAAACACACTTAGCTTATGTAATGAATGCTCTGGATCACTTTTCAACTTTTACTTATTTCCAAAAGTTAAAAAGTGATGACAGAGTTCCCGCTGCTCATGCGCTCTGCGGTCATCATGAGGGTCGCGGCCCTGATTAGTGGTGGGAAGGACAGCTGCTAGACATCAGATTGTTGCTTTAGCAAACTTAACACCAAATGAAAACCAAGTGGGGAGTGATGAATTGGACAGCTACATGTATCAGACAGTGGGTCACCACACCATTGACTTGTATGCAGAAGCAATGTCCCTTCCCCTCTACCGCAGGACCATAAGAGGCAAGAGCTTGGATACGGGACATGTGTACTGCAATGTGAAGGTGATGAGGTTGAAGACCTCTATGAGCTTTTGAAACTTGTCAAGGAAAAAGAAGTAGAGGGGATATCAGGAGGAGCCATACTTTCTGATTATCAGCGTGTTCAAGTAGAAAATGGATGCAAAAGGCTAAGTCTTCAGCCTTTGGCTTACCTTTGGCAGAGGAGCCAGGAGGACTTGCTCCCAGAGATGATCGAATCTGATATTCAAGCCGTGATCTTCACAGTGGCAGCTTTGGGTTTGGATCCAGATAAGCATCTTGGTAAAACCCTGAATGAAATGGAGCCTTATCTCTTAGAGCTTTCTAAGAAGTATGGAGTTCATGTATGTGGAGAAGTTGGAGAATATGAGACGTTCACTTTGGACTGCCCTCTATTTAGGAAGAAAATAATTGTGGACTCCTGGGAAGTAGTCGTCCATTCGGCTGATGCATTTGCACCTGTGGTCTATCTACGCTTTTTAGAGGCGCACTTGGAAGACAAGGTGTTTCCTGTTCCTGACAAAACATCCAGTGATAGACATGATTCATGAAAATGACATCGCATTTTAAAACTATGATGCCAATCTTTTCCCATTCCTTTTTTTTTTTCACTTAGAAAATGGCACCTTTTTCAAGAAGAAATTAACGGAACCATTGATTAGCTGTGAAAACATCAATAGCTTATTCATTCATATTGACATCTTCCTTTGGATTTGCCCTTTCTCTTTATTTAGCACTTCCTCTCTATGGCCACTTCCTGGTATGTGTCTCTTGATTTCCCTTTTACTCGTGTGATGCATTTCTTTCAGAACTCTATTTTTCTTCTTCCTCTTCCTCGCACCCATCTCTAGCAGTTACATCAGAATGAAGAGTAATTCAAATATAGATATGAATAAAGAAGTGACTAACCTAATCAACTTCCAAAAAAAAGTGATGACAAAAGCATAAATTTCCAATTTCAAAAGCTAGGTATGTTGTTACATGCCTATAACTTTAGCACTGGGGAGGTTGAAGCAAGAAAAGAGCTTAATGCCAGCTTCACTACATTGCAAGACTGTCTACCAAACATATAAATAAACTCCCAAATACTTCCATGTTCAATATCTTCTCATAAACATATTTGTAGAAGATCATAATGATACATACAAACAAGAAACGATGTCATGGAGGTTGTCATCTTTTCCTTTTCCTAATTCTTGGTGGTAAACTGAGGAAGCAGCAAAATTATTTTCCAAAACCTGAAAACAAGCCAGGCATTGGTGGCTCACACTTGTAATCTTAGCTATTCAGGAGGCTGAGATCTGAAGATTACAGTTTGAAGTCAGCCCAGGCAAGAAAAACCATGAGACTCTTATCTCCAATTAACTGCCAAAAAAATCCAGAAATGGAGGTATAACTCAAGTGGTAAAGTGCCAGCTTTGAGTGAAAAAGCTAACAGATAGCACTCAAGCCTGGAGTTCAAGCTCCAATTTTGGTGCACGCAAGCCCACACATACATATACCTGGAAACAATCTACCCACTATTTGGCAGTGACCCATGCCTGTAATCCTGGCCACTCAGATGCTGAAGTCTGGAGAATTTCAGTTCGAAGCCAGCACAAGTAGAAAAATCTGTTAAGAGTTTCATCTCCAGAATAACCATCAAAAAGCAGGACTCAAGATATGGCTCAAGAACACCAGCTAAACAAGCAAGTTAAGCAAGTAGGAAGTCCTAAGTTTAGAGCCTGGGAGGGTGGCTCAGTGGTAGAGCGCTTGCCTTGCATGCATGAGGCCCTGGGTTTGATTCCTCAGCACCACATAAGCAAAAAGAAAAAAAGCCAGAAGTGGTGCTGTGGCTCAAGTGGCAGAGTGCTAGCCTTGAGGTGAAGAGCTGAGGGACAGCACCCAGGCCCAGAGTTCAGGCCCCACGACTGGACCCCCCCAAAAAAATAAATAAATAAAAAATTTAAAAAGGTGTATTATAAAAACTTTGAGAACCAAAGATAGTATTGCCCTTATGGTACTCAGTTCAGCACCAGTATTGAAAATTCATTGCTCTTAGGTTTTTAAGAGTATAGTATTAGGGCTGGGAAGGTGGCTCAGTGGTAGAGCGCTTGCCTTGCAAGCATGAGGCCCTGGGTTCGATTCCTCAGCACCACATAAGCAAAAAGAAAAAAGCCGGAAGTGGCGCTGTGGC
>NW_012268846.1:12859-15163 GCF_000151885.1 Dipodomys ordii
GGCTTTTTCTGCTTATGTGGTGCTGAGGAATTGAACCCAGGGCCTCATGCATGCAAGGCAAGCACTCTACCACTGAGCCACCTTCCCAGCCCTTATTTTTTATTCCTTGTCAGTCATGGATCTTGAACTCTGGGCCTGGGAACTGTCAGCTCTTCAGCTCTAGGCTAGGTGATCTACCACCTGAGCCACAGCACCACTTCCAGTTTTCTGGTAGTTAATTGGAGATAAGTCTCATGGCCTAGCACCGGTGGCTCACACCTGTAATCCTAGCTACTCAGGAGGCTGAGATCTGAGAATCGCAGTTCAAAGCCAGCCCTGGCAGGAATGTTCACCAGAATCTTCAATAAACCACTCACAAAACCGGAATTGGCACTGTGGCTCAAGTGGTAGAGAGCTAGCCTTGAGCTGAAGATCTGAGGGATAGTGCCCAGGCCCAGAGTTCAAGTCCCAAGACCAACAAAAAAGGAAAAGAAAAAAAAAAAAAAGAGTCTCACGGATATTCCTGCCTGGGCTGGCTTTGAACCGTGAACCTTAGATCTCAGCCTCCTGGGTAGCTAGGATTATAGGCATGAACCACCGATGCCTGGCTTGTTTTTATTTTTTGTTGGTCATGGGGTTTAAACTCTGTTTGGATTCTGTGAGCTCTTTTTGCTCAAGGCTAGCCCTGTAACACTTTGAGCCACAGAGCCACTTTCAGTTTTCTGATGTTTAACTGGAGATAAGAGTCTCATGGGGACTTTTCTGCCAGGATGGCTTCGAAATACAACCCTCAGATCTCAGCCTCCTGAGTAGCTTGGATTACAGAGGTTGGCCACCAGCACCTGGTGAAGATTTTTTTTTTAAATCACATCATTCTTTCTTGGTAGCACAGTATTCCATATAATGGATATGCTATAATTTAGCCATCTCCCTATTAAAGAACATTTTGGGGTTTTTGCAGGTTTTTGTTACTCTAAATAATGCTGTAATGAATAACCTTGTACACAGATCAGTTAGCACATGTATGAATATATCCTTTAAATAAACTCCTAGCAATGGTATTGCTAGGTCAGAGGGTATATGCATTTTTAATTCTCACAGCTATTGCCAAATTGCCCTCTGCAGGGATTAAATCAATTTGCATTCCCATCAGCAGTGGATGAGTGCACCTGTTTCCCCACAGACGTTCAGCATGCCGAGTTAACCAACTTCTGGTAGTTTGCCAATGTGATGGGGGGAAAACAAGGCCGTACAGCATTTTTCTCATTATAAGTGAAGTCAAATGTTTTTCCCTTTGCTTTAGAGTTATTTCCTTCTCTCCAACTGTCTATTCATAGCCTTTGTCCATTTTTCTCTCTGGGTTTGGTAGGAGCCCTTTCTATCTATATAAGGGAGGTTAGCTTTTGCTTATGATGGAAGGTGCAGCTACTTTCCCATAATATTATTTTAGAAGTTCTGACGAATGCAACAAAACATGTATCGGATTTTTTTTTTCTGGTCGTGGGGCCTGAACTCTGGGCCTGGGCACTGTCCTTCAGCTCTTCAGCTCAAGGCTAGCGCTCTACCACTTAAGCCACAACACCACTTTCAGCTTTTTCTGTTTATGTGGTGCTAAGGAATCGGACCCAGGGCCTCATGCATGTAGGACAAGCACTCTACCACTGAGCCACCTTCCCAGCCCTGGATATGGTTTTAAATATATAAAAGAAGGGGCTAGGAAGGTCGCTCAATGGTAGAGTGCTTGCCTTGCATGCATGAGGCCCTGGGTTCGATTCCTTAGCAATACATAAACAGAAAAAGCTGGAAGTGGCACTGTGGCTCAAGTTACCACTTGATATGAAGAGCTGAAGAGCTCAGGGATAGTACCCAGGTCCAGAGTTCAAGTCCCACGACCAACCCTAATATACACACACACACACACACACACACACACACACACACACATATACATACGTGTGTGTATATATGTATACACACACAAAGGAGAAGGCAATAAGCAATATAACATTATTTCTTTTTAATTTTGTTGTCTAGGTTATGTACAGAGGTGTTACAGTTACATAAGCAAGGTAGTAGGTAGTTACCCCCTCCCCTCATTTTTCTCTCACTTTCCCTCCCTCCCAACCCTTCCCAATATAGCATTATTTGAACAGGAATCTATAGCTGCCTAACTTTGGAAAACAAATTAGCAAATTAACAATGAAACTAATTGGAATTCTTTTTTTTGGTCCGGTCATGGGGCCTGAACTCTGGGCCTGGGCGCTGTCCTTCAGCTCTTCAGCTCAAGGCTAGTGCTCTACCACTTGAGCCACAGTGCCACTTCTG
>NW_012268847.1:0-814 GCF_000151885.1 Dipodomys ordii
TAAAAATGTATTTCAGCTGCTGCAAAACCATATTGGTCACAGTTTAAAATTTTTTAGGGTAAATGAGATTTTAGTTAATTGATCTCCAGGGGATACATCCTGATTTCCTAGCAACTCTACCACTTGAGCCATATCTCCACTTCTGTTTTGATTTTGGGTTGATTCAGGATACGAATTCATGTTCTGCCCAGAGTGGCTTTGACCTGTGATCCTCAGATCCACAGCTCCCTAACTAGAGAGGATTATAAGCATGAGCCACTGCAGCCTGGTCATTATTACATTTTAATTGTTGTGGAATTCCCATGTGACTAAAAATTTCTAAGAAGTGAAATCTGAAATGTTTAGTTGCTTCTCCACTTGATGGAATGGCAAGGAATGAGAAAAGATAAAAGTATCAATGAAAACAAAAACATAACATTGTCTCCAAAGGAAGGGGAAATGAGTAATATCAGTCTGCCAAATGGTATTGGAAAGTAATTGTGCAGAGTTTACTAGATTTAATACTAAGTGCTTTCCCTTTTTTTTAAGTTTACTTGCATTTTATATTTTTCCTGATATTTGGAAAGACAACTGACTATTATTTATCAAATTTTCGGTCTGACATCTATGCTTCTTATCAGTTTATCATTGTTTTGTGCTTTTTGTATTTCTCTAATAATTTTATCATTGACATAGTAATTTTTTTCTTTACCAGTAAATGTAATATTTGTTTGCTTTCCTAACTTTGTTATACCAGCCAGCAATTCAGAAATCATGTTTAAACAAATAGGAGTAGACATCTTTGCTTTCTTTCTGTCTCTAAAGTGGATTCTTT
>NW_012268847.1:4774-6373 GCF_000151885.1 Dipodomys ordii
GGGTCAACCAAAGGAGGAGGCTGCAATGCTTGGTAAGAAATGTACGCATTATCCTGCCCATGTAATTGTAACCCCTCTGTACAGTATGTTCACAAATACAAAATAAAATAAAATAAAAAGAAAGGTACTCATTACCTTGCTCATGTAATTGTAACCCCTCTGTATGGTATTTTTACAATAAAAAAGTAAAATAAAAAATCAACATAACTATTTTTAAAAATTTAATGGTCATTTTTAGACAAGTGAATTCTAGGAAGACAATAGATTTTGTACATGATAATTATGAGAAAAAACTTTGAAAGAAGCTGAGGATGGGGGAAAGGTAGAAGAAATGAAGCGATTGATTAAAACCTCATGAATATTAGCCTGATTATTCCTTACAAATCAAGTAATAAATAATTTAATCTTTTATTTTGCTTTACTCTTTTTAATAAAGACACTGTTGTAAGGATAAAAAAAGTACATTAGTGTATATAAATGTTACATAAACAAAAATTAAGCAAAGACAGTACATTTCTAGGATAGGGTAGCATTAATTTCATTCTAATATATTTCATTTCTACATATTGTTACTTTTTCAAGTACATATTATACTTTTTCAAGAATTTGCATTTATTTTTACAATTGAGGTTGGCCTATAAGTCTATACTACATTTTGCTCTGACTCAATTTTGTCATCAAAATTTGATAACTTCACAGAGCGGTTAGATAGCATTCTGCCTTTCATCTTATACTCTGGAATGATTGGCAAAATTATTTTTTTAGTTTTTTCAAAAAAATTAACTTTTCAAGCTGGTCATGATAATATGCATTTGTAATCCCAGTGATTCAGGAGACAGAGATCAGGGAAATTGTGATTAAAGGCTAGCCTAGTAAAAAGTTAAGACACCATTTCAGAGAATGCACTGTGTGGCATGTCTTAATCCCAGCTAAGTGGGAGGCCGAGATGAGAGTACTATGGATCATGGATAAAATCAGGAAACCCTATCCAAAAATAACTAAATCACAAGAATTCTGGGAGTATTGATAGATGGAAGAGTACTTGCTTAGCTGAATTAAATACCAATGTTACAAAGAAAAATAAAACCTTCTGACATCATAAACTTTTTGTATCATTATCTTCTACTTCATTTATTCATACACTCTGTTCATCTTTTCATGACTTCTTTAGTTGGCTGCCTTGTCCATTGATTTTTCAGGTTTTATTTTCTAATATAAGCATGTATAAGGTGTATATAATCAATATACACCTTAATAATAAGGTGTATATAATCAATATATATAAGGTGTATATAATCAATCACACCCATCAGCGGTTCTATAATCGTTTTTGTATCATTCAGATCTAACACATCTTAATGTCTACCAGACTGTAAGTTATGATCCATGAGTTCCTTGTTTTAATTTCTGTATATAGTAACTTCATAGTTACTTTTCTTATTTATTTCTACCATTATTACAATAGGCTACATAATGTAAATATCGGTTTATTTTTACAAAGGCTCTTTAGGTTATAAAAATCCCTTACTTTTTTGAATGATTCACCTTATTTTCTATTTCTTTCTACATTTTTCAAGAAAAATTCTTATAAAAACTAAC
>NW_012268848.1:0-1750 GCF_000151885.1 Dipodomys ordii
TTGAGATACTCAAAGCAGATCTCCCTCCCACTGAACAAGCCTGGAAGGAGGATCACAAGCTCCTGGGTAAGGCAGAGCAATTTTAAGAAACCAATTAAGTCATAGGAAAACAAACACCACAAGCAGACCAGAGATTCCACCAAGAGACTGGTCATGGATACAGGAGAGATACAAGATATCCCCCCCCCCAAAAAAAAAAATCAAAAGAACTCTTTTATCTACCTTTTAAAAAAATTAAAATTGTTTTGTTTTTTTCTCTCAAAATTATTATTTTATGTGTATATGTAAAATATATGTTTCCTTTTAATCTCTCCCCTCCCCTCATCTGATCCTTTTCTTCTGTCAATATCATTTCTTTATACTTACATAATTTTTAAGTGTTGCATTTCTAAGTTTAAATTTTTGCTTTTCCATTTTTTTCTTTTTTTTGGGGGGGGGTCTGGTCGTGGAGCCTGAACTCTGGGCCTGGGTGCTATCCCTCAGCTCTTCAGCTCAAGGCTAGCACTCTACCACTTGAGCCACAGCGCCACTTCTGGCTTTTTTTCTTTTGGCTTATGTGGTGCTGAGGAATCAAACCAGGGCCTCAGGCATGCAAGGCAAGCACTCTACCACTGAGCCAACTTCCCAGCCCATTTTTTCTTTTCTTTTTTAAATCTCTCTCCTATCATTGTGTCTAATCCATTTCCCTCTCTGAAATTCGGATTTGGTTAAATTCACTATCCTTTTACCTCTCCACATCGCTCTAATCCTATTTATCCCCACAATTCTTCCTATACCTAATAATTTCTGGTTTGCTGAATCTCTCTTTGATGTTCTTAGTCTATTAATCCATAGTTGTTTGATGCAGCCATTTTGACTGTGAAACTATAGAACTCTGGTTGATACTTGCTTTAAAATAGTGTTCTCGCACAAAATTGGTGTTACTTTCATACCAAATGGGCAGAGCAAGCTGGAGAAACACACAAAAAAAATGGCAAATCTGGATATCTCAACTCCCACTCAAGATAATCAGGTGACAGGACAATTAATGAATAATCCAGAGGAGAGTTCCCAAAAAGCTCTACAAACACTATTGGTAAACATGGTGAATAAAACGTTTGAAAACCTGCAAAGGACTCAGTGTGAGTGTGAGAGGGAGCGAGAGGAGGCAAACCAAATATTAATACAGGAATCTCATGAGCATGAGGAAGCTACTAAAAGATTAATACACCAATTGTGTGAGTGGACCGAGAACAGTCAAAAAGAAAGACAGGAATTGTGTGAGCAAACTGAGAACAGTCAAAGAGAAATACAGGAATTGTGTGAGCAGGCTGAGAACAAAGAGAAATAGAGGAATTGCATGAACAGGAGGAAGCTAATCAAAGAATAATACAGGAATTGCATGACTAGGATGAGAATAGACAAAGATCATTAGAGGCATTCATGGAATCCATAAACAGTCAGCTGAAAGAATTCAGGGAGATCACAAAGAGAATGCCAAATGGAGCCCAACACAAGGAATGGGAGTCCAAGGAAACCATAACCAATCAATAAAGTGATTTGAGAATAAACACTGAACACCCAATTAAGGAAGTAAAGAAGTTCATACAAGATCTAAAACAAAGCTCTAACAAAGAATTTGATGCCATTAAAGCCAACCAATTAATAGGAAAGGAAATAAAAAACAAAGTAGACCATCTTGACAGTCGGTTAGACCATGCAAAGATCAGATCTCTGGGATTGAAGACAGCCTAGGTAATATAAAGGACAT
>NW_012268848.1:4736-6310 GCF_000151885.1 Dipodomys ordii
AATTAGCTTAACCAAAGAAATGAAGGACCTCTTTGATGAAAACTTTAAAAACCTGAAAAAGAATATCAAAATAGAATTAGGAAGTGGAAAAACATTCCATGCTCCTGGATCAACATCGTGAAAATGGTAATACTTTCCAAGGCTGTCTACAACATTGTGAAAATGGGAATACTTCCCAAGAATATCTACAAATTCAATGCAATGTCTATCAATATTCCAACCTCATTCTTCAAGGAAATAGAAGAGGCAATCCAAAAATTCATATGCAACAATAAAAGACCCCGAATAGCAAAAACAATACTGGAAAGAACAATGCTGGAGGAATATCAATACCAAATTTCAAACTCTACTACAAAACCATAGTAATCAAAACAGCTTGGTACTGGCACAAGAACAGACCTCAGGACCAATGGAATAGAATTGAAAACCCAGAAATGAACCCACAGACCTATAGCCACCTAATCTTCAATAAAGGAGCTAAAAAAATAGAATGGAAGAAAGACAACCTCTTCAATAAATGGTGCTGGCAAAATTGGTCAATCACCTGTAGAAAACTAAAGCTAGATCCTTTTATATCACCTTGCACCAGAATCAACTCCAAATGGATCAAAGACCTCGGAGTCAAAGCAGACACTCTGAAAACATTACAGGATAGAATAGGAGAAAACTTAGGTCTCCTTGGCACTGGCTGAAAATTTCTTAATACAGACTCAGAAACACAACAAATCAAAGAAAATTTGGACAAATGGGATTGCATGAAGCTGCAGAGCTTCTGCATGGCAAAGGACATAGATAGCAAGATCAATAGAAAGCCTATGGATTGGGAGAAGATCATCACTAGTCATACAACAGACAAGGGTCTCATATCTAAAATATACTTGAAACTCAAAAAATTATATCCCCCAACAATAAATCCTCAAAGAAACAACTTCCTGATAAATAAGTGGGCTAAAGACTTTAAGGGAAACTTCTCTGAGGAGGAAATAAGAATGGCCAACAGACACATGGAGAAATGCTCAACGTCCTTAGCAATAAAGAAATGCAAATCAAAACAATATTGAGATACCATCTCACTCCAGTTAGAATGGCTAGAATCAAGACCTGTAATAACAACAGATGCTGGAAGGGATGTGGACAGAAGGGAACCCTACTGCATTGTTGGTGGAAGTGTAAACTTGTTCAACCACTTTGGAAAGCAGTATGGAGGTTCCTCAAAAGACTCCACATTGAGCCCCCCTATGACCCAGCAATCCCACTTTTGGGCATTTACCCAAATGATCACAAACATGACCATACTAAAGCTACCAGCACATCTATGTTTATTGCAGCATTATTTACCATATGGAACCATTTAACATATGGAACCAGCCCAGATGCCCCTCATAGATGAATGGATCAAGAAAATGTGGTATATATACAAAATGGAATTCTATGCCTCTATTAGAAAGAATGAGATTGCCCCAATTGTTAGGAAATGGAAAGATTTGAAGAAAGTTATATTAAGTGAAGTAAGCCAGGCCCAAAGAAACATAGGTCCCATGGTTTCCCTTATTTGCAATATCTAGTATATGTCT
>NW_012268849.1:0-1674 GCF_000151885.1 Dipodomys ordii
TGGTCGGTCGTGGGGCTTGAACTCTTGGCTTGGGCACTGTCCCTCAGCTCTTCAGCTCAAAGCGAACGCTCTATCACTTGAACCACAGCGCCATTTTTGGTTTTCTAGTGGTGTTTTGGAGATAAGAGTCTCCAAGAGACTCATGCCCAGGCTGGCTTTGAACCGAGATCCTCAGATCTCAGCGTCCTGAGTAGCTAGGATTACAGGCGTGAGCCACTGGCACCTGGCTTGTGAGACTCTTATCTTCAGTACACTACTCAGAAAATGCTGGAAGTGGTTCTGTCATTCAAGTGGTAGAATGCTAGGCTTGAACACAAAGAAGCTCAGGACTGAACCCAGGCCCTGAGTTCAAGTCCCAGCACTGGCAAAAAAAGAAAAAGATAAGAGGAAAGGTTCTAAAGTGAATGTATTTTTACCTTTCTGGTCCTGAGAACATAGTGGCTTCCACAGCAATGAGAGGCCTCTCTTTTTCTAGAATCACTTTAACTTACACACAAATCACTTGGGAGTTTGTCAAAATGCAGACTCTATTTCAAAAAGTTGGAGGTGGGGTCTGAAGTTATGCTTTTCTAAAAAGGTAAAAGGTGATACTATTAGCTCTAAGACCACACTTTTTTCCCTCCAGTCCTAGGGCTTGAACTCAGAACCTGGGTTCTGTCCCTGAGCTTCTTTTGCTCAAGGCTACCATTTGAACCACAGTGCCACTTCTGTTTATGTGGTACTGAGGAATTGAACCCAGGGCTTCATGTATGCTAGGCAAGCACTCTACCACTAAGCCACATTAGCAGCCCTGAGAGTGTACTTTAAAATGAGAGGCTCAAGAAAACCATAGAAATTACATTTTAAGCTGGTGTGGTTGTATGCCTGTAATCTCAGTACCTTGGAGACCAGGACAAGAGGATCCCGAGTTCAAGGCTAGCCTGTGCTACATGATGAGTCAAGGCTGGTCTAGACTACATAGCTAGACTCTTAAAAAAAAAACAAACTATTTTTAAGATATAGAAAAGAGGGCTGGTTGGGCTGGGAAGGTGGTTCAATGGTAGAGTGCTTGCCTTGCATGCATGAGGCCCTGGGTTTGATTCCTCAGCACCATATAAGCAGAAAAAGCCGGAAGTGGCGCTGTGGGTCAAGTGGTAGAGCTCTAGCCCTGAGCTGAAGAGCTGAGGGACAGCACCCAGGGCCAGAGTTCAAGCCCTACAACCAATCAAAAAAAAAGAAAAAAGAAAAGAAAAGGAGAAAAAAGGGCTAGAATTGTGGCTTAGTGGTAGCATGCTAGCATTCATAAAGCCCTGGGTTCGATTTCTCAGTACCTATAAACAGAAAAACCCAGTAGTGGTGCTGTGGATCAAAGTTGTAGCATGCTAACCTTGAGCAAAAGAAGCTCAGGGACAGTGTCTAGACCCTGAATTGAAGCCCCAGGACTGGCAAAAAAAAAAAAAAAAAAAGCAAACAAAACAACAACAAAGATGGAAAAGTAAGGGGAGAAGGGAGGACAAATAGAGAAGAGTGATAAAGGGAAGGGATGGGAGAGGAAGAGAGCTTGGATCTAGTTTAGTAAAACAGTTTTAGGGGCTGGGAAGGTGGTAGAGCGCTTGCCTTGCATGCATGAGGCCCTGGGTTCGATTCCTCAGCACCACATAAGCAAAAAGAAAAAAGCCAGAAGTGGCGCTGTGG
>NW_012268849.1:8744-11042 GCF_000151885.1 Dipodomys ordii
TTTTTTTTTTTTTTTTTTTGCCAATTTAACCCTTTGCCAACATTTTTTTTTCTTGGCCGTACCAGAGCCTGCCTGGCACTTACTAGACAAGTGCTCTATAACTTGAGTCATATTCCCAGTCTTTGTGCTTTTTGGATTACTCTTTTACTTCAGATAAGATTTTGAACTTTTGCTGTGACGGGCTTTGCATCATGATTTTTTCTTTTTCTTTTTCTGTGTGTGTGTGTGTGCGCGCGCGCGTGCCTATACTGGAACATGAACTCAGGGCCTTAAATTCGTGCTTCGTATCTCTGCTTAAGGCTGGCACTCTGCCACTTGAGCTAGACCTCTGGCTTTTTTGTTCATTAATTGGAGATAAGAATCTCATGAAGTTTCCTACCTGGACTATTTTTTTTTTTTGTGGTTGTTGTTTGTTTTTGATTGGCTGTGGGACTTGAACTCAGGGCCTGGGCTCTATCCCTGAACTCTTTTTGCTCAAGGATAGCACTCAACTACTCGAGCCATAGTACCACTTCTGGTGTTTGAGTGATTAATTTGAGATAAGACTTTTCTGCCCAGGGTGGCTTTGAGCCGTGATCCTCAGATCTCAGCCTCTTGAATAACTAGGATTGCAGGCGTGAGCCACCAGCACCTGGCATTTTTTATTTTTGTTTTTAATACAGAAAAGTCTACTGAATATATATTTTCAAACTGGAAAAAGAAGGCAGGGGATCTGTGTATTTTTCAGAACTTAAAGTACCTGGGATTTCTTGGGTAAAATGTTCTGCTTCGTGTTGTGCTGGCAGAGGGTGGAACAGCCAGCTGAGAGGGACAGCCACACATTGATGGAGTGAGGAAGTACTGGCGGTTGGTCTGGGACTTGCCAGGCCACTGATTTTGAAACCCACCCAACATTGATATACCTATCAAATTCTAGTCTTTTCAATAGCAAGAATCAAAAGTTTGGAAGACTATATTCTGTTTTTTCCTCCAACACCAGGATTCTCTCAAAGGGCTGCAATTAAATGGACTCCCAAGTCACGTTTGCTTTTGCTTTTCTTGTCTGTCCAATTAAGGGCATGATTTGATTTGGTGCATCTTAGCCATTCATTCTGGTGGACAGTTGTTTCTCTTGTTACAAAGACCAAAGACCATTATAAATCCACAGTCAGCTAAATAGGTAGAACAAATGTCTCATAATTCTATGTATCTGCCTTAGGAGCACTGGGTGTCAGGCCATGCAGGAATTCCAGGCATAAAGATAGCTCCATACAGGAGTCTGAGCTTAAATAATAGCCAGTGTGGTGGGAATTGCATATGGTGGACATTTTTGTGCTACTAATTCCAAATAGAATTCAATGTGAAAACATGAGTGAAGGGGGGTGGGGGGCAGGGGTGGAAGATGGGAAGGGATGGGAAGGGGAAACAACAGAGGAGGCAACAATGCTTGATAAGAAATGTACTCATTATCTTGCCCATGTAATTGTAACCCCTCTATACGGTATTTTCACAATTAAAAAATAAATAAATAATAAAGAGGAGGTAACAATTCTCAATAGGAAATGTACTCATTACTCATGTAACTGTATAACCCCTCTGTACATTATTTTTACAATAAAAAATAAAAATTGGGGCTGGGAAGGTGGCTCAGTGGTAGAGCGCTTGCCTTACGTGCATGAGGCCTTGGGTTTGATTCCTCAGCACCACATAAGCAAAAAGATAAAAGCCAGAAGTGGCGCTGTGGCTCAAGTGGAAGAGCACTAGCCTTGAGCTGAAGAGCTGAGGGACAGTGCCCAGCCCCAGAGTTCAGGCCCCATGACCAGACCCAAAAAAACAAAAACAAAACCCTAAAAATTAAAAAAATAAGGTTTAACAATAGCCATCACAAGGCCTAGCACTCTACAACTATGAGCCACAGCCACTTCTGGCTTTTTTTTTTTGTCAGTCATGGAGCTTGAACTCTGGACCTGGGCGCTGTCCCTGCACTCTTCAGCTCAAGGCTAGCACTCCACTACTTGAGCACAGTGCCACTTCCAGTTTTCTAGTGGTTTATTGGAGATAAGAGTTTCATAGAAGCCGGGCGCTGGTGGCTCACGCCTGTAATCCTAGCTACTCTGGAGGCTGAGATCTGAGGATCGCGGTTCAAAGCCAGCCCGAGCAGGAGAGACCTTGAGATTCCTATCTCCAATAAACCACCAGAAAAAAAAACCGGAAGTGGCGCTGTAGCTCAAGTGGTAGAGTGCTCGCTTTGAGCTGAAGAGCTGAGGGACAGCGCCCAGGCCCAGAGTTCAAGCCCCACGGCCGACCAAAAAAAAAAAA
>NW_012268849.1:12432-13410 GCF_000151885.1 Dipodomys ordii
TGGTCCGGTCATGGGGCCTGAACTCTGGGCCTGGGCCCTGTCCCTCAGCTCTTCAGCTCAAGGTTAGCGCTCTACCATTTGAGCCACAGCACCACTTCTGGCTTTTTTTTCTTTTTGCTTATGTGGTGCTGAGGAATCGAACCCAGGGCTTCATGCATGCAAGGCAAGTGCTCTAGCATTGAGCCACCTTCCCAGCCCCTGCAGACTCTTATCTCCTATTAATCATCAAAGAGTTGGAAGAAGGCCATGTGCCAGAGGCTCATGCCTGTAACCTAGCTACTCAGGAGGCTGGAATCTGAGGATCATGGTTCAATGTCAGCGTCTGCAGGAAAGTCCGTGAGACTCTTATCTCTAATAAAATACCAGAAAGCTGGAAGTGGCGCTGTGACTCAATTGCACAGTGCTGGCTTTGAGCAAAAGAAGCTAAGGGTCTGTGTCCAGGCCAGGTTCAAGCCCCAGGACAGGTACAAAAAAGAAGCAAGAAGTGAAGGTATGACTCAAGTGGTACTGTACCAGCTGTTAGGAGAGAAGAGGGGAGCTGCACAAGAGTTGGAGGCCTTGAGTTTAATACCCAGTAAATGAAGAAAAAAAAAAAGTAGAAGCCTTTCATGCTAGTGGCTTGCACTGGTGAGACTAACTACAGAGACTGGGATTTGAGGATGGACGTTCAAAGCCAGTCCCAACAGGAAAGTCCATGAGACTTATCTTATGTGTGGTTAACCACCAAAAAGTCAGAAGCAGAGCTCTGGTGGCTCAAGTGGTAGAGCATTAGCCATAAGCAAAAAAGCTAAGGTGCAGTGCCCAGGCCCTGACTTCAGGCCATAATAACTGACATATACATACAGGGGAAAAAAAGTACAAGTATAAATGAAAAAATTATGAGAGGGCTGGGAAGGTGGTTCAGTGGTAGAGCGCTTGCCTTGCATGCCTGAGGCCCTGGGTTCAATTCCTCAGCACCACATAAGCAAAAAGAAAAAA
>NW_012268850.1:0-1496 GCF_000151885.1 Dipodomys ordii
GCGCTGTAGCTCAAGTGGTAGAGCGCTCGCCTTGAGCTGAAGAGCTGAGGGACAGCGCCCAGGCCCAGAGTTCAAGCCCCATGACCGACAAAAAAAAAAAAGAAGAGAAATTTTAATCCATGCAAATCTAAATAATAAACTAGTTCTAAGCATAATGACTAATAATATTTTAATCTACATTATTTCTTCTCTTTTTTTGTTGGTAGTTTTGGAGTTTAAACTCATGGTCTTGCACTTGCTAGACAGGCACTCTGCCACTGAGTCACACCTCTAGCCCATTTTATATCATTTCTTAAAAATAATAGTAGTTGCTGTACAATATATATGTTGGCTATTCACCAAAATCTGTTACACGTTTCATTTTTTTTCTGGCTCACCTGCAGTTTTTTTTTTAAATTTCTTTATTGAGATTAAGTGTTTACATAAATTGCACAATATTGTGGGATAGTGATACTTAGCTAAAGTCACACATTTTAACCATCACAATAAATGTTTCACTTTTAAACTGTTTAATCTATATAGTAACCTTTTTGATAGAAATTATTAACTTCTCATTTATTACGAAATTATTTGTTCAAGATCTTGCTACCAGTGAGGTGCAAATCCAGGATTTAAACCAAAACAGAAGAGACCAAATTCAAGTTTGTTTCTAGGTAATATTTTCAAGTTATTATTTCCAGTATTATTTAGGTTTTTTTGTTTTTGTTTTTGCTTGTTTTTTTTGGTGCTAGTCCTAGAACTTGACAGGGCCTAGGTGCTGTCCCTGAGCTTTTTTGCTCAAGGCTAACACTCTGCCATTTGAGCCACAGCTCCATTTCTGGCTTTTTGTTGGTTAGCTTTCCTGCCTGGGCTGTTTTCAAACTGTAAGCCTCATATCTCAGCCTCCCAAGTAGCTAGAATCTCAAGCATGAGCCACTGATGCTGGCTAGTTGTGCATTTTTAATGCCTGTCTAAAGTTTAGAAACACTGAAATTCTTTAAAATCCTATTAAATTTTTACAGAAAAAGCATCTAAATTTATTCTTTTTTTAACAAAACATTCTTTATAAAGACAATAATATTGATAATAGAACATCTTATATAGCACTCCTAGATAGCACTCCTAGATACTGCTAACAAACATTGTTTAAGGCATATTACATTTTATACAAGTAACTATGAAAAAGAAAATTTTCTCTTCGCACTAACTTTATGAATCAGAAAAAAATTAATCTTGAGCATAGTTCCAGGCTGTAGAATAAAGGTTTCCTATAATGGTTTTCAAGCAGAGGCATTTTTGAACACAGACTTCCAAACAGAATACTTTAAAGAAAAACAGTAAAAATGCTGGTGGTACATAGACATGTTTTCTTAAGTAGAAATCAGTTCACTACTAAACCAACACTTGGTTTAAGAATAAGCAGACTGGGGGGCTGGGAAGGTGGCTCAGTGGTAGAGCGCTCGCCTTGCATACCTGAGGCCCTGGGTTCAATTCCTCAGCACCACATAAGCAAAAAA
>NW_012268850.1:5007-8665 GCF_000151885.1 Dipodomys ordii
CCCCATCAGGCCTGCCCACCTTCGCCGCGCACGCCCCCGCCCCGCAACCCGGTCCCGACACCCGACGACAGGCTCGTCCAGACCCGGCACTCACCGCCCGAGGACCGAACAGGGAAACCCCGCGGAACACAGCGACGGGACGCGGAGGTGCGCAAGCGCTTCGCCTCATCTCCTCAGGCACCGCGGCGGCGCAGCGGCCATCTTGTTGTGTGGTGCCGGTTGCCGAGAAGCCGCGCGCGCGTGGTGGGCGTGGCCTGGTATGACCACGCCTCCGGCCGACCGCACCTCCATCCGGGCAGTGGGCGGGGCGTGGGGGGTTTCCCGCCGAGTTTGCCGCCCCGAGGCGCGGCGCGCGCAGTGCGCGCGGGAGCCCCCGGTCCCCGGCTTCCGGCTTGGCGCCTTCGCCCGGGGTTCAGCGGCTGTGGGCGTCGCGGTGCGTGGTGGGCGGGAGGCGCATCTTCGCCCGCTGCCATGCCAGTCTGCTCCCGGAGGCGGAGCTGGCTGGCGCTGAGCACGGGCTGCGGGACCCGCCCTCCGCTGTCCCCGCCTTCCCTACTCAGGTTTGTTGTTGTTTCTGGGACTTGAACTCAGGGCCTGGGCGCTTCCCTTTCGCTTTTTCCCTCCGGGCTAGCGCGACTTCTGGGCGATTCCGTCACCCAAAGGTAGAGCATTTGTCTCGGAAATAGCCAGCAAGCCGGGCGCCCGTGGCTCACGCCTGTCATCCTAGCTACTCAGGAGGCCGAGATCTGAGGGTCAAGGTTCAAAGCCAGCCCCGGCAGGAGAGGCCGTGAGACTTTTAACTCCAATGAACCACCAGAAAGCCGGAAGTACCGCTGTGGCTCAAAGGGGTAGAGTGCTAGCCTTGAGCAAAAATGTTCAGAATACCTGGGCCCTGAGTTCGAGTCCCACGACTGACAAAAGAAAAAAATAGCAAAAAAAAGAGAAGCAAATGTAAAGAATGCAAGGACAGTGGTGTACAGTATCCCAAGTACACTAGCCCCCAGCGGGCACTCCTGTAATCCCAGCTATTCCGGAGGCTGAGACCTGAGGATTGAGGTTCGAAGCCAGCCCAGGAAAGTGCACGAGACGGACTCTAAAATTATTAATAAATACCCTGTAGGGATTGTTAAATCGTTTCTCTATTAACGTTTTTTTGGGGATATGGATGTCAACAAATGCCTGATTAAAACCAACATAAGGGAAGAATTACCTATTTTGGATCACAGTTTTAGAGTTTTCAGTCCATAGTCCTTGGCTTTGTTGATTCCAGGCCAATGGTAAGGCATAATATCATGAAAGCCAGTGTTTAGAGAAGAAGGCTACTTACCTTCTGGTAAACAGGAAGCAGTGAATACAGGAAGGAACCAAACAAGTTATTACCTCCAAGGACATGCCTCCACAGACCAAATTCCTCCAAACAGGCCCCATCTCCTGCTTCTCAGATTACGAATCCAGGGGTTCCTAATCAATTCATTAAGTCAGAATCAGCTTCAGGAAGGCTTTCACACATCTCCTAGAGTATTGCTTTACTAATTTCCTAGGCATTTCTTAATCTGTTCAAGTTGATAAGTAGGCCTAACCATCACAATTGCATTCTAAAACTATATGTTCTAAGGAAGAAAGTCCCATGGTATAATTTATATGTTACCGTAGCTATTCTGTGGAACAGAAGCAACACGTATCAGTTATGATCTTAGGTATAGCCAGCAGACACCTGCTGAGTAGATACTAGGTTTTTCACAGAGTCACTGAGAGTGCTAGGAAACCAGACTTAGAAAAGGACCAGAAACAATAGTGTCAGCCAGAACCAACAAACACAACACAGACAAGTATATTGAACTCACAACATTTATTGACAGAACTAGCAGTGACCTCGTACTGCTTCTTTGCAGCAGATTAAAAGTCAGGCCAATCCTAGATCAGATATCTCATACCATCATTACAGAAAATATGAGCTGGGGAAAATCTAGGATTTTAGCATTGAGATTGGAAATTAGATGCTAGCTTAGATGCTTTACAGCCCCTCCACCAGGGCTCATAAACTGAGAATCAAATTGAAAGGAGATCCAGATACTGATCAATCAGTCAGAATTGAAAACTTTCCACAAGAAGAGACTAAGAGTCTATTGCAGAAGTCCATATGAGAGATAAAGGTTAGAGTTAAAGACTGGAGTTAAAGACTGGAGATAAAGACAGAAATAAAAGATGATTAGAATTTGGAATATTCAGTTGACAGAACTTAGTGGTGAACTGGATGTGATGTGTTTAAAAGATAGGGTGGTCACCTGTGCTAAATGGAGAGTTCAAGGAAGATGGGGCGTAGAAGTTTCTAAAATTAATGGACTTAGCAACTTTTAAGTTTGCTGGTGACATGGACATAAGTAGTTTCAGTAACAGTGGGAATAGAAATTCAGCTTGTGTAGATTTTAAAATGAAAGGAAGATGAATAAGTACAATTAATTTGTGTGAAAAGTTTTGCAGTGACAGAAAGTAAGGAAATGATGGCATTTCTGGAAGGAAGATATGGAGTCCAGGGAAGGTTTTCTTTCCAGAAGAGACTGGAAGAGACTGACAATGAAGAAGAAAAATATTGCTAGGGGGGCCAAAGAAGAAAGGGAACAAGGAGAAGCTGTTCATTTTAAAAAACTGTATATAGAGCAGGACCCCAGTGGCTTACACCTATAATCCTAGCTACTCAGGAGGCTGAGATCTGAGGATCGCAGTTCAAAGCCAGCCCAGGCAGAAAAATCTGAGACACTTAATTTCCTTAGTTTCCAATTAACCACTCAAAAACTGGAAGTAGAGCTGTGACTCAAAGTAGTAGCATGTTAGTCTTGAGCAAAAACAGCTCAAGGATAGCACTGTGGCCTGACAAACCTCAGGACACACATATTCTCTCTCTCTCATACACACATGCGCATATATAGAATAAAGGAAGGTATGGTGGGTAATTTGTGTGACTAGAGCTGAGCAATCGAGCTACTCCTTTTGTAGCCTCTTTTATCAATGTGGAAGTCACAAAGGTAACCATCAGAGGGGAAAATGATTTAAGATGATTGTGGGGAAAGGGAACAGAGAGAATGATCATCTTGCATGTTGTTATGTAAACTGCTTTTCTCTCTGCCTCGGGAGAAACAGCAGCCACTACAATATTCTACTTCTTATCAACCTCTCCAGGAGAAAAAAAAAAATCATCCTTAAGAATTCCAAGACTCAGCCCTCACCATCTCCCCTGTAAACTTGAAGTCATCCATTGCATTAGCCCACAGGTTCTTTAAGGCTCAGCTTTGCTTTACCATATCCAGAATATGGTTGAGCCCTAGCCAGATTCTGGAGGTTAGACAATGAATGAATGAATGATCTTGAACTTCTAGAAAGTATACTATTTCTGTTCTCCCTCACAACCTTTCCCTAGAACAATAAAGCAGATAAGCTTTCAAATATAACTAATTTAAGAATTCATAGCCGGGTGCCGGTGGCTCACGCCTGTAATCCTAGCTACTCAGGAGGCTGAGATCTGAAGATCAAGGTTCAAAGCCAGTCCAGGCAGGAAAGTCTGTGAAACTCCTATCTCCAATAAACCACCAGAAAACTGGAAGTGGTGCTGTGGCTCAAGTGGTAGAGCGCTAGCCTTGAGCTGAAGAGCTGAGGGACAGTG
>NW_012268851.1:0-352 GCF_000151885.1 Dipodomys ordii
GGTTCAATTCCTCAGCACCACATAAGCAGAAAAAGCTGGAAGTGGCACTGTGGCTCAAGTGGTAGAGTGCTCACCTTGAGCTGAAGAGTTGAGGGACAGTGCCTAGGCCCAGAATTCAGGCCTCATGACCAGCAAAAAAAAAGAGTCTCACAGACTTTCTTGCCCCAGCTGGTTTTTGAGCCAGGATCCTTAGATCTCAGCCTCCTGAGTAGCAAGGATGACAGGTGTGAGCCGCTAGCACCCAGCAAGAATAATTATTTTTAAAGAGAGAATGTAAGACTTAAAATGAAAAAGAAATGGGCCCTTCTTTCCTACAGGAAAGATCTTCAAATCCAACTGATAATTACGCGCG
>NW_012268851.1:7222-8660 GCF_000151885.1 Dipodomys ordii
GGGCCTGGGCACTGACCCTGAGCTTTTGTGTGGGCCCACTGCTAGCACTCTACCATGTGAGCCACAGCACCACTTCCAACTTTGTGACTTAACTGGAGACACGAGTCTCATAGACTTCCCCGATGGGGCTGGTTTCAGATGTCAGCCTCCTGGGTAGCCAGGACACAGGCGTGAGCCACCGGCACCGGCGCTCCTAGGGAATTCTGAGGGTACGGCTGAGGAGGGGGCACCCTCACCCTTGAGGACCGAGTCCTCCAGACGCTCGGCCATCTCGTGGCACTGCCGCTGGTAGTCCGGGCTGGCGAGGCAGGGCGTGGGCTCCGCCAGCCGCCGCCGCAGCCGCTCCAGGCGCTGCTGCTCCTTCTCAGCCTCCCGCTCCGCCTGCTGTCTCACCCACTCAGCCATGCTGGGAAGGAGACATAACCCGGTGCGTGTCTAAGTTGCACACTCAGTTATGGATCACACAGCCTCTCAATCAATGACATCTAAGTTGCACACTCAGTTATGGATCACACAGCCTCTCAATCAACGACACTGCGTGTACAACAGGAGCCCTGGCAGTGATGGAGCTGAAAACTCCCGACATCGAAGCACAAGGCATGTTTGCCTGTTGGCTGACAGTGCAAACAAGCCTCTTGGGCTGGCTGCGGGCCACACAGTTACACACTCTGCACAGCACCTGATCATAAATGACCATGACTCATTCATGTATTTGCTGTAACTTCTGCAAGAGCCTTGAGCATGCTAGGAAGAGTTCTACTACTGAACCACACTTTCAGTTACTCTATTGTTATTTTGGACTGTACTCCAAGTTTGGAGTCCGGAGCTGTGGCTCACTCCTGTAATCCTGGAAATTCAAGGAGGCTAAGATCTGAAACCAGCCCAGGCAAACAAAGACACTTATCTCCTACTAACCAGCAAAAAAGCCAGAAGTGGCGGAGTGGTTCAACTGGTGGAATGCTAGCCTTGAACAAAAATCCAAGTGAAAGCCAGACACCGGTAGCTCACGCCTGTCATCCCAGCTACTCAGGAGGCTGAGATCTGAGCATCACGGTTCAAAGCCAGCCCAGGCAGGAAAGTCTGTGAGACTTTTTACTGGTCATGGGGCCTGAACTCTGGGCCTGGGCGCTGTCCCTCAGCTCTTCAGCTCAAGGCTAGTGCTCTGCCACTTCCAGCTTTTTTCTTTTTGCTTTTGTGGTGCTGAGGAATCAAATTTTTTTCTGTGCTGGTCCTGGGGCTTGAACTCAGGGCCTGGGCACTGACCCTGAGCTTTTGTGTGGGCCCACTGCTAGCACTCTACCATGTGAGCCACAGCACCACTTCCAACTTTGTGACTTAACTGAGCAAGCGCTCTACCACTAAGCCACCTTCCCAGCCCCCCCGTGACTCTTATCTCCAATAAACCACTCGAAAACCAGAAGTGGTGCTGTGGCTCAAG
>NW_012268852.1:0-2942 GCF_000151885.1 Dipodomys ordii
TTCTTTTTGCTTATGTGGTGCTGAGGAATCGAACCCAGGGCCTCAGGCATGCAAGGCAAGCGCTCTACCACTGAGCCACCTTCCCAGCCCCTGTTTATTTACTTTCTACAAATAACAACACAATGCTATAGGTGTGGCCCCAACCTCATCCCATTTCCCTTGCTGTGTTGTCTTGTATTTGGGAGATTTGTTTATACTGACAGATGTTAGTAGATTTGTTTTTATTAATGTATAGAATTCTACTGCAACAATAAACCATAGTTCTCCTAAACCATAGTTCTCCTGGTTTTTGTTCAATCAACAATACACCAGTGAACATCCCAGTGTTTCTTAGTTCAGAACGCAGGAGTTGTCGGATTTTCAAGCTTTTAGTGTGTATTTTTCCATTGGGCCTTGAATTGTTTCTTAGCTTTTTTGCACAAAGCTGGTTCTCTATTACTTGAGCCATTTAAACCACAGTTCAACTTCCAGCTTTTTCCTGGTTAATTGGAGATGAGTCTCATGGACTTTCCTATCTAGGCTGGCTTTGAACCACAATCCTGGATATAAAAACTTGCAGGGCTGTGGTTGGTACACACAGAGGAAGAATACCATTTCTAGTAGACAGTAAGAGGAGGCTATAACTGGACTGCTGGCAAAATCTCATGGAAGTTTGCAGGAAAACCATAATACAAGAGGCTTTAACTTTAGCCTGGTACCAGTGGCTCACTCCTATAATTGTAGTTACTTGGGATGCTGGGATCAGAGGACTGCAGTTCAAAGCCAGCCCAGCCAGAAAAGTCTGTGAGATTCTTATCTCCAATTAACTAGCAAAAAGCCAAGAAGGTATGGCTCAAGTAATGAAGTGCCATCCTTGAGTGAAAAAAGCCAAGACAGAATGAGAGATTGTGAGTTCAAGCTCCAGATACACACACACAGGCTCTAAGTTTAAATCTTTATTATTATTATTATTTCCAGTCCTGGGGCTTGAACTCAGGGCCTGGGCTCTGTCCCTGAGCTTCTTTTTGCTCAAGGCACTCTACTACTTGAACCATTTGAGCCATAGTGCCACTTCCAGCCTTTTCTGTTTGTGTGATACTGAGGAATCGAACCTAGGGCTTCATGCATGCTAGGAAAGCACTCTACCACTAAGCCACATTCCCAGCTCTAGAGCTTTATTATTAAAAGTCTCTTCTTGCCAGGTGCCAGTGGCTCACATGTGTAATCCTAGCTACTCAGGATGCTGAGATATGAGGATCATGGCTCAAAGCTAGCCTGGATAGAAAAGTCCATGACACTCTTTTTTTTTTTTTCCGGCCGTGGGGCTTGAACTCTGGGTCTGGGCGCTGTCCCTCAGCTCTTCAGCTCAAGGCAAGCACTCTACCACTTGAGCTACAGACACTTCCGGTTTTCTGGTGGTTTATTGGAGATAGGAGTCTCACGGTCTCTCCTGCCCGGGCTGGCTTTGAACCGCGATCCTCAGATCTCAGCCTCCTGAGTAGCTAGGATTACAGGCGTGAGCCACAAGCACCCGGCACAAATTATGGTTTTTAAAGTTAATAAGGAGGTGTTTTAAGGCCAAATCCTTGGTCTTTTAAACTACTTAAAGCATGCTTGGTTATTTGAAATGTGGCGATTTTTCCCCCCTTTCCCTCTTGCCTTTTAAAATGGCTCTGGTGTGTGTGTATGTGTGTGTGTGTGTGTGTGTGTGTGTGTGTGTACACACTGGGGCTTAATTTAGGGCCTCATACTCTTTTTCGGCTTCCCCTTGAGCTATACCTCCACTTCTGGCTCCAGTCTTCTTCAGAACTCAGCCTCCTGCATAGCTAGGATTACAGGTGTGAGCTACTAGCACCCAGCTACTAATCCTTCTTAATGGGCATTACTGACACAGGCATTTGGAATAATTTGTGAAAAGAAGGGCAGGTTATTGTCTGAGCTATTTTAGAGTATATAATTGCAGACAACAGATCATGTTTTATAGTTATAGAACACAGTGTTTCAGTAATAAAAATTTATTGGCTTTATATTAGCATTCCTTATTAATATCATATAAAACTGTCTGAACTAAAAAATGTACACGGAGGGTAGTGGTTTCTAAACTTATATGGCTTATCGAATACTTCAATTGAAGAAAAAAAATTAATGAAGTCTATGCATTGTTTCTTTTTTGAAGGGAGGGGGAAAACTCACCAGACACCTGAAAATAATTAATTTCTTAGTAGTAATTGCCTAGCATCAGATATAGAGGAGAGTGTGGTTTGATTTTGTTTTGTCTTACCAATTTTGGGGCTTGAATTCAGTACCGAGACTCTCGTTTTGTTCAAAACTGGTGATCTTCCACTTGAGCCACACCTCCTGACTGGCTTTTTGCTGGTTAAAGACAGTCTTAAGAACTTTTCTGCTCAGGCTAGTTTTGAATTTTGATCCTTCATTTCTCAAGCTTCCCGAGCAGCCAGGATTACAGGTACATGCTACAGGCTATTACTTGGTGGGAGTTATTTTTAATGGGTCCAGTGTCTGTTTGGGAAGGTGAAAATATCTACAGAGGGACACATGGTTTCATCCTCACTTCACAATAGTGTGAGCATATATAACACCTCTGAACAATAGCCTTAAAAAGGTTACAGTGGGATTTTTTTTTGGTTAGTTGTGGGGCCTGGGCACTGTCCCTCAGCTCTTCAGCTCAAGGCTAGCACTCTACCACTTGAGCCACAGCGCCACTTCTGGCTTTTTCTTCTTATGTGATGCTGAGGAATCGAACACAGGGCCTCATGCATGCAAGACAAGCCCTCTACCACTGAGCCACCTTTCCAGCCCTTGGGAAATTTTTATATGTGCATTTTACTCCAATAAAAAGTGAAATAAGGGGCTGGGAAGGTGGTTCAGTGGTAGAGCGCTTGCCTTGCATGCCTGAGGCCCTGGGTTCAATTCCTCAGCACCACATAAGCAAAAAGAAAAAA
>NW_012268853.1:0-2126 GCF_000151885.1 Dipodomys ordii
GCCCAGAGTTCAGGCCCCACTACCGGACCCAAAAAAAAAGAAAAAGAAAAGTCTCTTGTACTTTTCTGCTTGGGCTGAGTTAGAACTTAAATTCTTAAATTTCAATCTTTTAAGTATCTGGGATAATTGGTATGAGCCACTGACACCCAGCATGAAATATTCGATTTAATAGCTTCAGAATGAAGCTGACTACAGATTACTGGAACCATGGAAAGGGAAGCCATGAATAAGAGGGAGCTGCTACACTCTCTCTCCTTGGAGACAGGATTTCAATCTATAGCCCAGAAGCTTGAATTCTCAATTCTCCTGCCTCAGCTTCACAAGTGTATGTACTACCATGTTCAGCATGGTCTCTTGTACTTTTATACAGCTATACCAGTTATTTCTAGTAACACGTGAAACAGAAAAGTCATTTACTAAAGACACATGAACCTGCTTTGAGGATTCTTTAAAGTTCCCAGTTTCCAGAGCTCCATTCTTCCATGTTGTGCACAGCATAGCTGTCATGGGCATCAGGTGCCTTTGCCTTTCTACCATCTCTTTCCCTTCATTCAGGGGTGAGATTAGATAGGTAGTCTGGATCTAGCAGGAACTTTATCTTTTTTCATTTTAGGAATTAAGCAATATATTAGAAGGTATTTTTCATTCAAAAGAGAAACAAAGGAAGGGATTTGCAGGATGAAGTTTAGTTCTTGATTCCATAATGTGAATGAATTCAAGTTGCTGGTAATAAAATTTTAAATTTTTGGTGAATGAGAACTGGTTACATGACACACTCACCCAAAAACAAGAGAAAGAGGAAAATAAAACCTCATCTGCAATTGAGAAGGGGTAGCATAGGTCTATATTTTTCTCTGCTTTGGATAATTTTTTTTTTTTTTTGGGTCCGGTCGTGGGGCCTGAACTCTGGGCCAGGGCGCTGTCCCTCAGCTCTTCAGCTCAAGGCTAGCGCTCTACCACTTGAGCCACAGCGCCACTTCCGGCTTTTTTCTGTTTGCTTATGTGGTGCTGAGGAATCGAACCCAGGGTCTTGAGCATGCAAGGCAAGCGCTCTACCACTGAGCCACCTTCCCAGCCCCTGGATAATTTTATGAGAAAAATATGTTTAAGATTTTTAAGAGAATTCAAGTTAAAGTATTTATTTGAACATTTAAAATAATTTTAAAATAAATTTGCCAGTGATTTTTCGCTATATATATGTATACTTTAAAAAGTATCTGTGAATGTTTACTATATGAAGTTATATATAACTAAGAAGAAATGTGCAAGGAAATGTATGTCATTGGCTTCTAAATCAATTTCTTTTTCTTTTTTGGTTGTGGGGATTGAACTCTGGGCCTGGGCACTGTCCCTCAGCTCTTTGGTTCAAGGCTAGTGCTCTACCACTTGAGCCACAGTACCACTTCCAGTTTTCTGGTGGTGTATTGGAGATTAGAGTCTCACATACTTTCCTGCCCTGGCTGGCTTTGAACTTTGATCCTCAGATCTCAGCCTCCTGAATAGCTAGGATTACAGGCATGAGCCACCGGTGCCTGGCTTCTAAATCAATTTCAAATAGACTTGAAGTTTATTTTTTAATGTTGTCTGATTTGATAAAGAGGTTCAGTGAGTTTCTGCTTTCTGCATTTACCATCAGTTTGGAGAAGAAGATTCTGTTAAATGACCATTAGGATGGATAGAATGATATACTGCAAGCTAGTAATTACCATGTGATTTACCCATAGGTTACTAACAGTTCTTCTAACTTGAGATTACAGGAGATGTTGGAATGTATTTTGTAATATAAAAATGTCTTATTTTCTAAGTGCTGGTAATTCAAACCTGTAACCTTAGGTAGTCATGGTTTGAAGCTAGACTGGGCAAAAATGTACATGAGACTTGGCTTCCAAAATAACCAGCCCAAAGCCTGCCTGGGGTGGTGGCTTAAAGTTTACTACCTGAATATGCCAGGCCTTGAGTTCACACCTCAGTACTGTCAAAATCAATCAGTCTTTCTACCTTAATTGAATATTACTTTAATGTGTAGTCACCCGGGTCTTTGAAACTCATTTCTTTTTTTTTTTTGGTCGGTCGTGGGGCTTGAACTCTGGGCCTGGGCGCTGTCCCTCAGCTCTTCAGCTCAAGGC
>NW_012268853.1:6756-8597 GCF_000151885.1 Dipodomys ordii
AGCTCAAGGCTAGCACTCTAACACTTGAGCCACAGCACCACTTCTGGCTTTTTTTTTTTTTCTGCTTATGTGGTGCTGAGGAATTGAACCCAGTGCATGCGAGGCAAGCACTCTACCACTGAGCCAACTTCCCAGCTAATGCTAAAACTTTAAATACTCATTCCTCACTCTAGCTACAAACAAGAAGGAAACTGACTTGTTTTGCACAAAGTCAGGATCCTAGATCTATGAAGAGATTTTTCCTTCAGCAGGAAAGAGATGTATAAAAGGATGACTGTGGTATAATATGATGAGTATAGTAATGGCAATCTGAACAGAACATTGAAAGACTGTAAAGCAGAGTATTAATTTCTTAATGTGACAATTCATGTCAAATTGGTAGTTTTTTGTTGAATGATTGAGTGATAAGGGAAATCCCTAAGGAGGAAATGGAAACTTAAAGTGGGATACCTGGCTGCTAGGTAGAAAGAACAAGAACAGTGTTTCAAATTGGGAGAACAGTATATTTAGAAGCACCATTATAAAATGACATGGTATTTTCAGAAAAAAAAACCTGGAAAAATTCAGTATATCTTATACATAGAAAGTGTCTGTCTGAGGCTAGAATGTATATATGGTCCAGGATATATGTAGGACCAAATAATAAAGAGCCTATGCTATTTTGTACAGTGATGCATCCCTATGTTTTTAGGTAGTGGTTAACAAAATCAGCTTGTATAAATGAAGATGACTGTGAGGGTTATGTTGAGAATGGACTGGACTGGGGAGAAACCATTGACAGTGACATTTGAAGACCCTTGACACTTAATAGATGAAAGTCCTATTTGGACTGTGGTTGTCAAGGATCAGCTATCTCAGGGTACATCTCTGGTGTAGTCTCTCGGATTTGTTATTAGTATGATATAGGATATGAGGAAGATAAAAGAGAAATTAGAAAACAATTCCAAATTTCTATCTTGATGGACTCAGTGGTCATACTGTTATCTAAGGTAGCAAACATAAACATGGCTAGTTTTACAATGAAAGACAGTGGTATTTATTTTTAGTTTGGCAACTTCATGACACTGATTGGATAACTGGGATTACCACTGTAGAGAGACAAATGGACTGACAGTTATAGTGGAGTGGATGAGGTTATCCAAGGAGAACAAGTAGAGAAAAGAGATTACTGAGAATCTGTAAACATCAGCATGATCAGTAAATACTCACAAAAAGATACTTGTCCCTGTTAGGGACAGAATAGGAAAATGATTTTTTGAAGCCAGAGTGAAGAGGATTTGCAGAAGTTCTTGGAAAATCATGTGCTCTGAGAGCTAGGGAGAGTCTGAAGGTGTGACTTATAGATGCCTAGCAAGTATAAGCTCATACCTTGAGTCCGAACCCTAGTGTCACTACTAATTTTGTTGGATTTCAATACATGTGTGCAATGTGTAATGATCAGGTTAGGGTAAGTGGTGTAGAATAATCTCTGTCACATGGTAGTAACTTAATAAGCATTTGTAGTGTGAATGAATAACTCTTCATCTCTGATGAATAGTTATGTCTTTAGTTAGTTTTATTTCTCTTTAAAAATTATGGGGGAGGTAGGGGTGGGAAATGATTGTAGGAGAAAAACAAAGGAGGGGATAACAATGCTCGACAAGAAGTGTACTCATTACCTTACTCATGTAACTGTAACCCCTCTGTATAGCTTCTTTTTTTTTTTTTGGTCCGGTTGTGGGGCCTGAACTCTGGGCCTGAGCACTGTCCCTCAGCCCTTCAGCTCAAGGCTAGTGCACTACCACTTGAGCCACAGCGCCACTTCCGGCTTTTTTCTTTTTGCTTATGTGGTGCTGAGGAAT
>NW_012268854.1:0-1320 GCF_000151885.1 Dipodomys ordii
CCCCCCTCCAAAAAAAAAAAAAAGAATTTCAGTTTCTGCCTGGCTGGTTTAGAACTGCCATCCTCAGATCTTAGCCTCCTTTGTAGCTAGGATTATAGGTGTGAGCTACTTGTGCTTGGCAAGTTGAATAGGTTCCATCATCTCTCCCTTCCCTCCCCCCCACTTTCCCGAGGCCTGAGGACTGAATTCAGGGCTTTGTACTTGCTAGGCAAGTGCGGTACCACTGAGCTAAATCCCTAACTTCAAGTTGAACAGTTTTTAGAAATAAATGCTTTAGAATTAAAGCATTTGTTTTTCATATATAATTGAAGATGTCAGCAATCTGCTTTGGGAATTTCAAGGAATATTAATCTTGGCATATTATCCATCCAAATTAACAATTATTTCCTAGAAAGCTATGCATTCTGTACCATTTTAACATACTGGCATTCTGTGTGACTATTTGCACAGTCAAAGCACTATCTTTATTACCAAAGTTTGGCTTTTCTCTTACTGCTTCTTATATGTTCTTGGAGAGTGTACAGCATCCTGCCACATGTGACAGTCACTAGATTTTCTAGGTCCCTCAGTTCAGCCGTTATGCTTCTACAAGTCAGCCTTCGGAGAATGAAGATGATTCTAATAAAACATCTCAGCACTAGTGTTTATTGTGAGGAAACTGACAAAATAGACACCAACATAAATGGCTGTCATTTGGCCTTGCTGAAAGGAACCATGCACTTTTCAGATGTGGTGATTAGGGTGAGATTGATACTGTTTAGCACTGAAGGTCACAGCATGTCAAGTATGACATGATAGTTACAAAGCAGCATGTGCAGTAGAAAACATTTCTGAAAAATGCATTTGACATGAAAGAAGGATGAGAGATTACTCTTGAAGGTGCTTCTATATACATACACAGACTTGAACTCAGGACATTATGCTCTCCATTGGCTCCTCCCTTCCCCCCGCTCAAGACTAGTACTCTATCACTTGAGCCACAACTCCACTAACCAGCTTTTTGCTTTAATTGGATCCTGGCTTCAAACCAGGATCTTTAGATAACTTGACTAGCAAGGATTATAAGTAAGAGCTACTAGTACCTGGTGTCTCTCTATATATGTATATATATAATTTTTTTTTTTTGGTCGATCATTGGGCTTGAACTCTGGGCCTGGACGCTGTCCCTGAGCTCTTCAGCTCAAGGCTCTACCACTTGAGCCACAGCACCACTTCCAGTTTTCTTGTGGTTTATTGGTGATAAAGAGTCTCTTGGACTTTCCTGCCTAGGCTGGCTTTGAACTGCAATCCCCAGATCTCTGCCTCCTGAGTAGCTAGGAT
>NW_012268854.1:3357-3678 GCF_000151885.1 Dipodomys ordii
ATCTGGGTTGTTTCCATATCCTGGCTATTGTGAACAGTGCTGCAATAAACATGGAGGTGCATGTGTCCTTGCATCCTGGTTCCTGTTGTTCAGGACAGATGCCTAGAAGTGGTATGACTGGGTCATAAGGGAGGTCAACATTTAGCTTTCTGAGGACCCTCCAGATTGCTTTCCAAAGTGGTTGTTTAAGTGTACATTCCCACCAGCAGCGTAATAGGGTTCCTCTTTCTCCGCATCCCCTCTAGCATTTGTCGTTGGCTGACTTTAGGATGTGGGTCATTCTGACTGGGGTAAGGTGGTATCTCAGGGTTGTCTTTATTT
>NW_012268855.1:0-3584 GCF_000151885.1 Dipodomys ordii
TTTTTTTTCTTTTTGCTTATGTGGTGCTGAGGAATCGAACCCAGGGCCTCAGGCATGCAAGGCAAGGGCTCTACCACTGAGCCACCTTCCCAGCCCTACAAAGGGGTTTCAATTCAACCTGTCAGCTTATGATTAGAATGCGTGTGATCAGTGTCTCCCCTTACTTCTCCCCATCTCTCCTAACCTCACCCCTCCCTCAAGTTGCCTGGTTCCATTTTCACATATGTACATGGAATATTATGACTGCAGTTACTTGTTCTTCCTCTCTCTATCTCTAGTTGTCTGTTCCCCCCCACATACTTTGTTACCTCCCCAACACATGTTCTAACTTCCTGGTATTCAATTTGCTCAACTTTAAGTTAGTTGTTCAAAGAAAAGACACCATTGGAATCCTCCCTTGCATATATGCATATGACTTTGTATATATTTACATACATATTTGTAATTTGTATCTAATTTGTATCTAATTTCATTTGTGTCTTTCAGCCTGACTTCTCTTAACACTTTCCAGATTCATTCATTTCCCTGCATATTACATAATATCATTCTTTCTGATTGATGACTAAAATTCTATTTATGTATATATATATATAGATATACATATATACACACACACACATATATATATAGATATACATATACACACATATCATATGTATCTCACAAGCCAAAGTAGGTGGGAAAAGTCACATAGTAAGGTTTAGCTTGCTTCTTATTTTACCAGTTAAATCAAATCTAGGGACTTGGAACAATAAGTAAAAGTTCTGTTTATCTTATTCTCTTCTATTGTAGTAAGTGGTTTCTTATGAAAGAGGAGATTATAATAAAATTTCCTTTCAATCTGGCAATGTTCTATTTAAAAAAGAAAAGCCAACAACAAAGATGTTGACAAGAGCCTTATTCAAGTATGCATTCAATATTTCTTCTCTGTAAACTTTATAGTACCAAAAGGGAGTAGTATTCTTTTTTAAAAAATTAGTTTTATAAATATTGTATTCCTTCCATGAAGTGTAGCCCAGTAAGACAAATTTCACGGAATCAAATAGAGACCTGATAGCATTTGTTTACACTAATTAATTTTAGCATAAATATTTGTTTACACTAATTAATTATTAGCATAAATATATTCTCGTATAAAACTTTAACATTTTGGGGGGGATTTTCTTTATCTGAATAGATTTGTTAAATAGATCAATAGGTTGCATGACAGGTTGGGGAGGATTTGAGTCCTTCCTCCCTCCTTCCCCCTCCCCCTCTCTCCCTCTTTCTTCTTTCTTTCTCTTTCTTGTGTGCACCAGTCTTAGGGCTTGAATTCAGGGCCTGGGCTCTGACCCTTTCATGAAGGATAGTGCTCTACTACTTGAGCCACAGCTCCACTTTTGGCTTTTTGGGTTTTTGGTGGTTAATTGGAAGAAAGAGTCTCCCAGACTTTCCTGCCTGGGCTGGCTTCAAACCATAATCCTCAGATCTCAGCCTCCTGTGGAGCTAGAATCACAGGCATAAACCACTAGCACCTAGCCCTTAAGTTTGTTTCTAAGATATAATTATTAACCAAACATTTGCTCTAGAATAAGCATTAACTTCTTGTTGGTTGTGAATTCATTAATTCAGAGTCAATACAACTGAATGTAATTTTATCCCTTCTTGTCTGATCTTGAGAACAATAGTGGGGAAATTCAAGCTACATGACTGTATTAATCCTGCTCATTGTGTGTGGAAATATGAATGAATGTGATTTCAAGGATGAATCATCTTCCTCTTAGAATGTTCACTTGGAGACCCAGGCATGTTTGTCTAATGAGTTTCATAAGACAAATGAAAATTTGAGAGAGAAGCAACACCCAAGTATGTGTCTCAGTATCAAGACGAAATCATAATTGTTGAGCTCAAAAAAAAAAAAAAGTAGCTAACACCTGTAATCCTAGCTACACCTGTAATCCCAGACTGAGATCTGAAGATCGAGGTTCAAAGCCAGCCAGGGCAGGAAAGTCCATGAGACTCTTATCTCCGATTAACCACCAGAAAACCAGAAATAGTGCTGTGGCTCAAGTGGTAGAGCACTAACCTTGAGCTGAAGAGCTAGGGACAGTGCCCAGGCCCAGAGTTCAAGCCCCATGCCAGACAATCCCTCATACCTATAATAATCATAACTTCTCAGGAGCTGAGATCGGAGGATCAGAGTTCAAAGTCAGCCTGAGTGGAAAGTCCATGACATTCTCCAATTAACCAGCAAAAGCCAGAAGTAAGGGGCGGGGGGGGTGGGCAGGTGGCTCAAGTAGTAGAGCTCCAGCCTTGAACAAAAATAGCAAGTGAGAACATGATACCCTGAGTTCAAGATACGCCCCCACCCCTCAAAAATATTAGGAATCATTAGTTCTTGTGTACATAATGTGTTTAAAGAAGCTATGTCTGGGACAACTGAGCCAAGGGGCACAGACGGAGGTGGGAAGTTGGCAGGGACAAGCTGATAGAGTTTGGACCATTCATCCCTTTCTCCCTTGGTTTGTGATGTTTCTTTATAGGAAGGAGAGATCTTCAATGATGCCATTGAGCCCAAGCAGTCCTTGAGCAATCCTTGAGCAATTATTTTCTATCCGCTTCCTGAGTCTTTCTCAACTTTAGGATTCCTTTCTGCATTTGAACCAAAGTCCCCTCGCTCAGAGGCCCGAGGAAAAGCGAGGTGTCTGGATTCCCGGCCCTGGGTTTCTTCCAGGCCTGTGTGCCCTCCTGACGGACTCTCGCCTTTCTTCCTCCTGTAGGAGAAGTTGAAGATGAGTTACTGCATGCATACAGCAAAGTCTACACCTTTGACACGCCTCTTCTCATGGTCCGCCTGGCAGTGCTGGTGGCAGTGACGCTCACGGTGCCCATCGTCTTGTTCCCAGTAAGTACAGAGAGTGCTGGGAGGGAAGCACATTGGGTCCATCAGGTCGCCCTCTGCGCTGACCTCATGTGGATTTAATTGCTATGTGAGTCTGGGGTTGCAGCCAAGGGCATGATCGTTTTCGCATACCGTTTTGGAGTCTCTTAAAACTGACCACTTCATAGGTTCATGTAGCCATCGTTGTTAGGTAGGTTTTTATTTTTTACTTGAGGGAGGACATCGTGACATTTGTTCTCAGGTGACTCACACCTGTAATCCTAGCTACTCAGGAGGCTGAGCAAAAAGCTCAGGGACAGCACCCAGGCCCTGAGTTCAAGTCCTAGGGCTGTGGGGGGAGGGGGGAAAGCTGGAAAAAGAATGAGGGTTTGGGAAGTCCAGGGGGGAGGGGAAGAGGGAGGGGGCCAGATTTCAGGGGAGTGATGAGGCTGAGTGATCTGCATCTGGATGTGTTGAAACAAAATCTGATCAAATGTATGGTACAAAAAGCCGATATGTTCAAGGGAAACCCCTTTGAACAAGTGTTTGAAGATAATGAAAATTAAACTGCCAATTAATGCAAATAAAAAGTGAAAAAAAGAGAGTGACTTCTAGCCAGATGCTTGGCCACTCCTATAGTCCTAGCTACTCAGGAGGCTGAGATCTGAAGATCATGGTTCAAAGTCAGCCCAGGCAGGAAACTCCCTGAGACTCTTTTTTTTTT
>NW_012268855.1:4634-6470 GCF_000151885.1 Dipodomys ordii
CCCACAAAATGCTGTATTTATCCATTATATGTCTCTTCACCACTAAAACTGATGGCTGCCCCTAGCAGACTGAGACTTGGATCCTTCCTTAGAGTTTTCCATGGGCACCAGTTGGTCCTGGGCTCACAGACCAAGACTGGCTCTGAGGATCTAGGCAGCCAGAATTAAAAACCACAACCTATGGATAAACACACGCAAGTCTTTACCTTCCTGCCAACTCCGCTCCTTTCATAAAGACTGAATTTACTCATTCATTTTAGGGGCACAAAAATAATAATAAATAAACCAGTGACATAGAAATCAACACTTTTGTGTACAGACTGTCTCGCAAAGGGCCAAGCATTCCAGGACCATTTATGTAATGACGCTGTGGTCGCTTTAAATGCAGCCTGTGTGCTGAAATGTATTTTGGCGCATTCCTTGGCCATGAGTGCATGCAATCAGATGCTTATTACCACTACAGGGGCTAATAATGTCTTTAAATAATGCCCTGCCTTGAAGGTGTCCGAAAGGATTTCATGGGCCTGGTCCTCAAATCCTGCTTGGGTACCAAGCAGAAGACAACTGTCAGTCAGGTGGACTATAGGATCAAGTTTCCAAGCAAGTAGTTTTACTGGGAAAACAGTATCTGAAGGCCTTTTTGGTTTGTTTGTTTGTCAAGATGTCACTACATTTTCACACACCAAGGGTGGTCCCCTCAATGTTCAACCATTGCATTTTATACAAGAAATCAGTTAGGTGCTTTTGTATCACTTTATTCGTAAGCTGTAAATAGAGTGTTTTCAAGCACTGGTCTCAAGGGATGGATGGATGTAGCCAGGTCACAAAGCCAGAAGGCAACAGTTGAATGGGTGGCAAGCACAGAGCTCCTCCCTGTGTAACAGGACCCATGGCTGCCATCTTTGGCAGTAGGAAATTGAAAGCCAGCCTTTGGTTCGCTGATGAACATTTCATCTCAATACAAGTCTCCTTGGGAATTGGGACAGAAAGTGCTAGAACACCTCTGATCATCAGGAACAATAGTGTGTATACATGAGATGCTATTTCAAAACAACATTGGCTATGGAAATCAAAATGCAGAACAATAACTAACAGCTATCCATACCATGTATTTTCACTGAACGTTCTCATGAACTACTCTGTAGGTAATACTGTCTTCATTTTTTGGCAGGGGTCCCCCAATAGTTTTCTAGTCCCCAGCATAGAGGACAAGCTCAGCAATGTTGGCTTTGGAAATAGTCTTTAAGTGAATCTTGCCTTCCCCCGAAGGCTATTCCTGGCTGTCATGTACCAAGGGTTACCTCACCTTGCATGAATCAAATGTCTGTGAAAGAGACAGAGGCAGTCTCTGGTTTAGTCTCCTTTCTCTCTATCAAGTCTTACCAGGCTCAATCCCAACCCTTTGGTGAGAGTGATACAAATTGTCAGTGCTGTTTGGTTTGGTTCTTAGAACTGAGAGCTGTTTCTTTGGTGTCTCCTTGTTCATTCAGTTTCTCTGAACTAATGAACACTGGACACTGGGGCATTTATTCACTTGTGTTGATATCACCACAAACAAATAATCAAAGAAAGAAACAGGCTGGGAAAATCTATCAACTTTAATTATTATTCTGTATTTCTTTTCTTTTTCTTTTTGGTGCCAGTCTTGGGACTTGAACTCAAGTCCTAGGCACTGTCCCTTAGCTTTTTCACTTAAGGCTGGTGCTCTACCACTTGAGCCACAGCTCCATTTCCAGCTTTTTGGTGGTTAACTGGAAATAAAAGTCTTACGGATTTTCTTGCCCACAATCCTGCAATGTAAAAGAAGGAGCCATTTCTTCCTCCCTCCTCCTCCCC
>NW_012268856.1:0-1808 GCF_000151885.1 Dipodomys ordii
CGGTCGTGGGGCTTGAACTCTGGGCCTGGGCGCTGTCCCTCAGCTCTTCAGCTCAAGGTGAGCGCTCTACCACTTGAGCTACAGCGCCACTTCCCAAACATATTTTTCAAAGCAGACAAAGAATCACTGTTTTCGGAATTACATATTGCTATGGACATGGCAGTATTCAGTAATGATGCTATCATCCAAATGGCTGTATAACAACACAACTTCTTCCTTTCCACTCTAAGCAAGAGTTAATAATAGATGTGTATATCAATTGGTAAGAAAATTAGAATCAAAGTCCTTTCATTTCCAACATAGGAAAGAAGGGACACAGGAGGTTATGGAAAGAAGAGCAAAGAAAATACAGGAAAAAAATACAGACTACTATGTAATAAAGTCAGACATGCATCATACATATAAATTAAAGATAATGTCTTAGTATGGTGGAAAACTACTAATGGGTGAAATGCATGGAATCTCTTCATGGACCAAGTCCAATTTGTGCTCCTCATGGACCAGGTCCAATTCGTGCTGTATCACTTGCCTATGACCTTGAGCAAAGTCATCGTGTTTAAAGCTTGGTTTCCTCATCTGTTAAAAAATCATAATGGTAATAGCTTCTACCTCAAGAGATGTGGTAAGGATTAAAGGATTGAAAACAATTTGTCAGTTACAAAGCCCTATACAAATAAGGCCTTTTGGATACATGTACTGATGAATTTTTCAGAGATGAGTTAAGGAAAAAGCATTTAACAGGTTTTGGAGCCTAAGATTTGGGTTGTAATTCCAGCGCCATGGCTACAAGTTTTGAGACACCAAAGTAAGTAAATTACTAACTTGATTTTCAGTCTTATCTTTTTGAGCAATGGGGATCACATCACTTCACAGAATCAAATGAGAGAATCTACCAGTGAGATGATTGTGCCTCAGCCTCCATTACCCAATGAGTGTCATCAACAAAAGGTGTACGGTGTGTGTGTGGCAGTCTTAAGGAAAACTGAAGTAAAGGCAATCCAAGAGGTAGCCAAGAGGTAGACTCGGAGCTAGCTGTCCTAGGTCACTCTTGGAGACTTGGGTCCCCATCCACTAAGGACATCTGGAGTCCTTATGTCCTTCAGACTCCGAGGACTCGACGGGAAGGACCCTGAAATTCTTAGAGCCGGTTGCCATGGGGACAGTCTCTAAGCAGCGTGGGCTGAGCTCTCGGTAGGGATTGAGGGTGGGCCGCCGCTGGACCCCGCGCGCGTGCCCGCCACCAACTTTCCCTCCAGACCCGTGAGGGGCGGCGCGCTCCGCCCCACCCCCGGGGCCGCGCACGTCCTCCCTCGGTGGCGCGCACGCCTGCGGGAGCCCTCTCCAGGCAACCTAGTGCTGATCGCTCGTGCCGGTGCGGCGGTTAGCCATCCGAGCGGGAGCTCGAGGCTCGCACGCAGCCCCCTCCCCTGGCTGGGCTTTCTCCCACCTCTTTTCCTCCTCCCACCCCGGTCGACCCCTGGGCATGAGCAGTGATGGCCGGCTGCATCCCTGAGGAGAAAACTTACCGGCGCTTCCTAGAGCTATTCTTGGGCGAGTTTCGTGGACCGTGCGGCGGCGGCGAGCCGGAGCCAGAACCCGAACCCGAGTCCGAACCCGAACTGGGAGCCGCTGAGGCGGCCGACGCTTCGGTCGAGGAACCGGGGGAGGAGGGGGCGACGATAGCGGCGACGGAAGAGGGAGAGCAAGACCCAGACCCGGAGCCCGAAGAGGAGGCGGTGGAGGAGGAGGAGGAGGCGGCGGCGGCAGCGGCGGCTGAGGGCGAGGAGGAGGAGGAAGAGGAAGAGGAG
>NW_012268856.1:6663-7870 GCF_000151885.1 Dipodomys ordii
TGCTTATGTGGTGCTGAGGAATTGAACCCAGGGCCTCAGGCATGCAAGGCAAGCGCTCTACCACTGAGCCACCTTCCCAGCCCCTGATTCTAGTATTTTTTAATATAGTCTCTGAACTTCAGAACTCTCCTTGATAGAGTTGATATTGTTTTTCCAGTTTTTGAGGAAGTGCTTAGAAATAATTGTGATTACCAGTATGTTGGGAATTACTTATTTGGGGGAAATGGAAATTTTTTTAAATGATTTTCTTGCCTGGGTGCTGGTGGCTCATGTCTATAATTCTAGCTACTGAAAAGATTGAGATCTGAGGATTGCAGTTCAAAGTCAGCCTGGGCAAGACAGTCCGTGAGACTCATACCTCCAATTAACCCCCAAAAGCCAGAGGTGGAGAAGCATCAGCCTTGAACAAAAAAGCTAAGGTACAGCATCCACCCCCAAAGAAAGCTGTTTCTTTTACTCATTATGTTTGAGAAATGCTGGTCCTAGGACTAGAACTCAGCGCCAGGGTGCTAACCCTTGCTCAAGTAAAAAAAAAAAAAAAAAAAAAGCTTTCTTTTCTTCTTTCTTCTTTCTGTCTTCTTCTTCTTCCTCCTCTTCGTCTTCATCTTCATCTTTGTCTTCCTCTTCTTTGTCTTCTTCCTCCTTCCCCTCCTTCTCTTCCTCCTCTTCTTCCTCCTCTTCCTCCTCCTTCTTCCTTCTTCTCTCTACTCTCTTCTTTCTTCTTTCTTTTGTTCCAAGTGATTAATTGGAGATATGAGTCTAATGGATTTTTCCTGTCCTAACTGGCTTAGAATCATGGTCCTCAGATCTCAGCCTCCTCAGTAGCTAGGATTCAGGCATGAGTCACCAGTGCCCAGTTAATTTGAGAATTCTTAAATCTTTGAAAACTGTCATGTCAGTCAAGTGATACTAAAATTCCTGAATGAACTTACATGAACTATATATTTATCAATATGATAATTGGGACTAAAGAATATAACACCACATTTAATACTAACTTCATAATGCATTTTTCTGTCAGTATTTAGAAATATGTATGGCTATTAAACAGATTGAGGATCTCTGAAGAGAAATACAAGTGTTTCTTGATATTGTTTTAAAGTGTGCACTGGTTGGGCTGGGAAGGTGGCTCAGTGGTAGAGTGCTTGCCTTGCATGCATGAGGCCCTGGGTTCAATTCCTCAGCACCACATAAGCAGAAAAAGCCA
>NW_012268857.1:0-1715 GCF_000151885.1 Dipodomys ordii
ACCTTCCCAGCCCTGTCCAGCCTTTTTAAAAAAAAGTTTTTCTTGGGCTGGGAAGGTGGCTCAGTGGTAGAGCGCTTGCCTTGCATGCTCAAGGCCCTGGGTTCGATTCCTCAGCACCACATAAGGAAAAAGAAAAAAGCCGGAAGTGGCGCTGTGGCTCAAGTGGTAGAGCGCTAGCCTTGAGCTGAAGAGCTGAGGGACAACATCTAGGCCCAGACTTCAAGCTCCACAACCAAAAAAAAGATCATTTGTATAGTTAACAATGGCTGGATCTTAAGGGACAGGGATGTGTGTGTTCAAGGGCAGAATGAATCACATTTGAATTGGGGGTCAAGAATATGGGTAGAGGGGCTGGGAAGGTGGTTCAGTGGTAGAGCGCTTGCTTTGCATGCCAGAGGCCCTGGGTTCGATTCCTCAGCACCACATAAACAGAAAAAGCCGGAGTGGGGCTGTGACTCCAGTGGTAGAGCGCTAGCCTTGAGCTGAAGAGCTGAGGGACAGCGCCCAGAGTTCAGGCCCCACAACCGGACTCAAAAAAAAAAAAGAATATGGGTAGAACTAGGCACTGGTGGCTCATGCCTGGGATCCTAGCTACTCGGAGGGTGAGATCTGAAGATCATGGTTTGAGGCCAGCCTGGGCAGAAAAGTCTGTGAGACTCTTCCATTAACCACCTGAAAACCGTAAGTGGTGCTGTGGCTCAAAGTGGTAGAGCACTAGCCTTGAATGAAAAAGCTCTGGGACAGTGCCCAGGCCAAGTTCAAGTGTCAGGATGGAATGGTGGTGGGTGGAGGGGAAGGCTACACTTCATATTTGAGAGCTTGTTTGGAGCAGCTACTCATATACCCGAACCAAAGACTGGTCCTCCTCTATCAGGAATGGTCATCCTCTTCGATCATGCATGCAGCTTCAGGAGGGACACACATGAAGTGGTTGGAAGGATGGGGACACCCACCTAGCCAGCCAGATCAGCCGAATCAACCCTGGCGGTCAAGGGGTGACAGTGTCACAGCCCATGATGTATTTGAAAGAAGTGGTCATCATTTCTAGTCTCAAAAGTGACACAGGTCAGGCACTAATGTCTCATGTCTGTAATCCCAGATACATGGGAAGGTGAGATCTGAGGACCAAGTTTGAAGCCAGCCTGGGCAGACACATCTGAGACTCTTTATTTTCAATTAATCAGCAAAAAGCCAGAAGCAGAGGTGTGGCTCAGGAGGCAGAGCACCAGCCTTGAACCAAGGCTGGGCGGGAGGAAGGGAAGCCAGGCAAGTCCATCATCCTAGCTACTCAGAAGGCTGAGAACTGAGGATCGTGGTTCAAAGCCAGCCTGGGCAGGAAAGTCTGTGAGACTCTTATCTCTAATGAACCACCAGAAAACTGGAAGTGGAGCTGTGGCTCAAAGTGGTAGAGCTCCAGCGTTGAGTGAAAAAGCTGAGGAACAGCACCCAGGCCTTGAGTTCAAGCCCAAGACTGACAAAAGTACAAAAAACCGTAAGCCTCAAGTTCCAGCCCAGTACCAACACACACACACACACACAGGACCTAATACCCTATCACTTCCTCTGTTCAACTGACCATAGTCCAATCCTGGCACATAGTAGAAGGCTCCCAGAGCCCTGGTTTCTAAGGCTGGCCACTGAGCCTGTTTGGTATGCTTTTTTCCTTTCTTTTTTTTTGGTCAGTTGTGGGGCTTGAACTCTGGGCCTGGGCGCTG
>NW_012268857.1:4745-9160 GCF_000151885.1 Dipodomys ordii
GAGCGCTAGCCTTGAGCTGAAGAGCTGAGGGACAGCGCCCAGGCCTAGAGTTCAGGCCCCACGACCAGACCCAAAAAAAAAAAAAAAAGAAATAAAATCCTAGGTACTCAGAAAGCTGAGATCTGAGAATCACAGTTTGAAGCCAGCCCAGGCAGGAAAGTCCATGAGACTCTTATCTCCAATGAACCACCAGAAAATGGGAAGTGGCGCAGTGGCTCAAAGTGGTAAAGCAAAAGATTCAGGGACAGCAGTGCCCAGACCAAGTTCAAGCCCCACAACCACCAACAACAAAAATATATACATACATACATACATATATATATATATATATATATATATATTCTATATTCTATATAACTACACATATACATGTATATAAGTATCTAGAAAGAAAAGCAAGGCTATATAAATATACGATGTTGTTGGGTACAAATAGATCAGGCTTGTCATCCTAGCTACTCAGGAGGCTAAGATCTGAGGATGGTGGTTCAAAGCCAACCTGGGCAGGGAAGTCCATGAAACTCTTATCTTCAATAAACCAGCAAAAAAGCCAGAAGTGGAGCTGTGCCAAGTGGGAGAGCATTAGCTTTGAGCAAAAAGTCTAAGTGAAAGAGCCTATGCCCTGAATTCAAGCCCCAGAAGTAGCATCAGATAGATAGACAGACAGATAGATAGACAAACAGAAAGTCATTTTCTTTTTTTGGTCAGTCCTGGGGTTTGAAACTCAGGGCCTGAGCACTATCCCTGAGATACTTCTTTCTTTTTCCTTGAGCTTCTTTCACTAAGGCTAGCACTTTACCACTTGAGCCATAGCGCCACTTCTGGCCTTTTCTGTTTTATGTGGTACTGAGGAATCGAACCCAGGGCTTCATGCATGCTAGACAAGCATTCTACCATTAAGCCACCTTCCCAGCCAAGTCATTCTCTTTGACGATTCACAAACGTACAGAGTTAAAGCCTCCATGTAACAGCCAGCCTTCTTGAGCTGTCCTGAGCTGTCCCACTGTCCAGCCTGAACTCGTATGGAGCAGAACCCTTACCGACTCGAAGATGGCCACTCCATTGGCCCCAATGTTGCCGCTTGGGGTGACACCCAGACCTCCAATCAGCCCCGCACACAGGTCACTGCAAGGCAGAAAAGCATTGTACAGGATACAGCGAGAGGAACACATCTCATCTTGTACTCAGATCTCAGCTGTTAAATCCCATTCTCCACTCAGAGGAAGCAGAGCTCTTGCAGACAGAGCTGTGCCCAGAAGCAAGGTGAGGAACGAGGGGCTGGGCCCAAAAGACACTGAAAGCACTGGGAAAGGAGCCACCCTGGCTCCGCCCAGACACCCCAGCCTTCAGGTTAAGGGATGCCAGTTATAGACACAGCACCAAATCACCAGCAAACCAGTCAGTAAGCAAACAAACAAGAGATGAGAGGGGACGCTCTTCATTATGGTTAGACTGCTAACAGACAGAATGATGGGCTTCGAACATCAGCTACTCAGGAGGCTGAGATCTGAGGATCATAGTTCAAAGCCAGCCTGGGCAGGGAAGTCCATGAGCCTCTTACTTCCAATGAAACAACAAAAAACTGGGAATGGAGGTGTGGCTCAAGTGGCAGAGTCCTAGCCCAGGCACAAAAAGAAAAAATCGCCCTTTGGCCAACAACTTGTTGGAGTGGGAAGAAAAAGGAGGGAAAGAGAGCAAAAGAGGGAAAGAATGATAAAGTATGATCAAATGAAAGAGGTGGTCAGCAAAAAAAAAAAAAAAGAGCCCAGGTGCCGTGGCTCACACCTGTAATCCTAGCTACTCAGGAGGCTGAGATCTGAGGATTGCAGTTCAAAGCCAGCCCGGGCAGGGGAGACTGTGAGACTCTTATCTCCAATTAACCACCAAAAAGCTGGAAGGAGAGCTGTGGTTCAAGTGGTAGAGTGCTAGCCTTGAGTGAAAAAGATAAGGGACAGTGTCTAATCACTGAGTTCAAGCCCCAGGACTGGCACAGAAAATAAATTGGAAAATGATTACCGTCTACTTAGATAGGAACAAAATTGAGCAAAATCAACCAATCAATAAAACATGGAAAATGGGAACAATGAAGTCAGGGTGCAATAGTCACCCAGAGCTGATTGGCAGATAGACAAATGGTCCGGTCTGTTCAACATAGAGTCTCTGCCAGGTGCTGTGGCTTACACCTGTAATCCTAGCTACGCAGGAGGCTGAAATCTGAGGATCATGGCTCAAAGCTAGCCTGGGCAGAAAAGTCCATGACACTCTTATCTCTAATAAACTACTCAGAAAAAGCCAGAAGTGGCACCGTGTGGCTCAACTGGTAAGAGTGCCAGTCTTGAGCCGAAGAAACTCAGAGACAAGAGCTTAGGTCTTGAGTTCAAGTCCCAAGACAGGCAAAACAAAACAAAACAACAAGAACAACAACAAGAAAATATGAAGTCTCTGACATCAGGTCTGAGGTTTTGGAATTCAACGCCTAATCTGATAACACATGCTATGGTTTATAACTGAAAATTGCAGCTGAGAATTTTAAGCTGTGGCTGACTTTAGGACATTTACATGGCAATAATAGACAGCCAGACTTACCTAAGGATGTCTCCGTACAGATTTGGCATGACAAGAACATCAAATTGGGATGGATCCTGTACCATCTGCAAGGAATATATTTGAGCATCAGCGAATAAATGTGTGACAAACACGTGCACACACAAAAGGTAACCCTATAAATATGAATGCATACTTACATTCAAACACACTGTATCGAGATACATCTCATTAAATTTAATATCTTTACAGTTTTCTGCAACTTCCCTGCATTTCTGCAGAAAAAGTCCATCTGACATCCGCCTGGAAAGGAAGTTCAAGAAAAAAATTTTTTTGTCAGTCATGGGACTTGAACTCTGGGCCTGGGCAATATCCCTGAGCTCTTCAGCAAAAGGCAAGCGCTCTACCACTTGAGCCACAGTGTCAATTCTGGTTTTCTGGTGGTTAATTGGAGATAAAAGTCACGGATTTTCCTGCCTGGGTGGCTTTGAACCATGATCCTCAGATCTCAACCTCCTGAGTAGCTAGGATTATAGGCATGAGCCACCGTCACCCAGCAAGTTCAAAAAATTTTAAGTTTCAGGGGCTGGGAAGGTGGCTCAGTGGTAGAGCGCTTGCCTTGCATGCTTGAGGCCCTGGGTTCGATTCCTCAGCACCACATAAGCAAAAAGAAAAAAAAGCCAGAAGTGGCGCTGTGGCTCAAGTGGTAGAGCGCTAGCCTTTAGCTGAAGAGCTGAGGGACAGCGCCCAGGCCCTGAGTTCAGGCCCCATGACCGGACTCAAAAAAAAAAAAAAAAAAAAGTTAAGTTCCAGGGTGTAACAATGATCGATTGGAAATGCACTCATTATTTTAGTCATGTAACTGTAACCCCCCGTACATTATCTTTACAATAAAATATATTAAAAAAAAACACCAAGAGTCCTACCAGCTACTATGATCAGAATGGAAAAGTTGGGTTTCATTGTGAAGAAATCATACAATAAAGCACTAAGCAAGGCCAGAAAATATGTTGAAAAAAAATTTTAAGTTCCAGAAAAGCCAAGTTGTCTAATTTCAGTGACAATTAGATGATTCCGTAGGCAGCTGATAAAATGCAAGTTTAAAGTGTTGATCCAAGCTGGGCACCAGTGGCTCACGCCTGTCATCCTAGCTACTCAGGAGGCTGAGATCTGAGAATCAGGGTTCAAAGCCAGCCTGGGCAGGAAAGTCTGTGAGACTCATCTCCAGTTTAATCATCGAAAAATCCAGAAGTGGTGCTGTGGCTCAAGGGGCAGAGTGCCTGCCTTGAGGAAAAGGAGCTTAGGGACAGTACCCAGGCCCTGGGTTCGAGCCCCAGGACCAGAAAAAAAAAAGTTGTTGATCCCAACAGGAAGACTAGCTATATTATTAAAATCACTTTAGGAGATTACTTGAAGTGGTAACTTTTCTTAGTGTGTGTGCTGGTCCTGGGGCTTGAACTCAAGGCCTGAATATTGTCTCCCAAGCTTTCTGCTCAAAGCTAGCTCTCTACCACTTGAGCCACAGTGCCATTTCCAGCTATTTTTAGTGGTTCTTTGGAGATACGAGTTTTACAGACTTTCCTACACTGGCTGGCTTCAAACTGCAATTCTAAGATTTCAGCCTGCTGAGTCTAGCTGATAACAGGTGTGAGTCACTGGCACCCAGCAGTTAGTGACTTTTTTTTTTGGTCAGTTGTGGGGCTTGAACTCTGGGCTTGGGCGCTGTCCTTCAGCTCTTTAGCTCAAAGCAAGTGCTCACCACTTGAGCCACAGCGCCACTTCTGGTTTTCTGAGTAGTTAATTGGAGATAAGAGTCTCACGGAGTTTCCTGCCCAGGCTGGCTTTGAACGGCGATCCTCAGATTCGGCCTC
>NW_012268858.1:0-1719 GCF_000151885.1 Dipodomys ordii
GGCCCTAGGTTCAATTCCTCAGCACCACATAAGCAGAAAAAGCTGGAAGTGGCACTGTGGTTCAAATGGTCAAATGGTAGAGTGCTAGCCTTGAGATGAAGAGGTGAGGGACAGCGCCCAGGCCTAGAGTTCAGGCCCCACAACCGATCAAAACAAGAAAAAAAAAAAAAAAAGCTGATTTTAAATCAACAATTAAAATTCCAGTATAGGGCCGGGAATGTGACTTAGTGGTGGAGTGCTTGTCTAGCATGCACAAAGCCCTGGGTTTGATTCCTCAGTACCACAGAAAAAGCTGGAAGTAGAGCTCAAATGCTAGCCTTGAGCAAAAAGCAGCTCAGGGACAGTGCCTAGGCCCTGACTTCAAGCCCAAGATTAGCAAAAAAAAAAAAAAAAAAATCCAGGATAAATTTCTTTGGAGAGGAAAAGAATAGGAGATATACTGATTACACCACATTGAGCAGCAAAGTCAATATTTAAAAATAAGCCTTCTTTGATAATTTCTATGTTTAAGATCTCTTGGTAAGCAAGGCTTGGTGGTACACACCTACAATCACAGCACTTTAAGAGACTGAGGAAGAAGGGTTGTGACTTTGGGGTTGTAGCCCAGGCAACACTGTGAGATTCTGTCAAAAACAAAACTCTTAGTAGTCAATAAGTCACATAACTAACCCATCTATTGGAAAGGGGAAACATTTCTAGGCAACAGATGAAAATATAACATTTGTGATGTAATAATGTCAAAGAATTACGCATTTCCCTTATACTTCCCCCCCACACACTTTTTTTTTTTTAAATATAAAAGAAGCAATCTTTTGCTACTAGAATTCCTGGCTAGGATATCCAACACTTGCTAATTCTCTTTGGCTGTTAATTGGTGGTTCCACTGATAAGTCTCTTTAAAGTCCCAGGGCTTCTGTGTATAATTAAGGCTGTACAGATGGACCAGTACTAATTTGCAGAGGAGTATTAGAAAGACCTGCTAGGAAGAGGGAACATTCGTTAAGAGCAAACAGGAATTTCTTGACAATTAGCAGACTCAAACTATGAGGTCACTGACATGATTTTCTTAGCTCTGGGGACAGATGTGGGTTTGCTGCTACCCAAAGCTGACACAGCCAGTCAGTTACTGAAAAGCACTGCTGGGATCCGGGGTAACTTCCCTTTATGTTAACCAGCTGTGATTCTGCTTGTTGCTTAATTGCTCTTCGCTCCACACAGAATCTGTGCAAATTGAAGAGACCTAAAAGGGTAAATACTGTCAAAAGTCTCAACAGGGAGAAAATGAGGGAGGGGGTAACAGTGTTCAAAACGAAACTGTCACCCCCCTGTTCATCACCTTTATAATAAATAAGAAAAAAAAGTCTCAACAGCTACACAGTAGTCAAATCCCAATTAAATGCTAAGGTATAACTGTAGCACCTCTGTTCATCACTTTTATAATAACAATAAAAAATAATAAAATGCTAAGGTGGAGGACTAGAAGCTGATACTGGGGCTTGAACTCAGAACCTCAGCACAATCCTTTTGCTTTTTCTCTCAAGGCTGGTGCTCTACATCTTGAGCCAATGCTCTGCTCTGGCTTTTTGCTGGTTAGAGATCAGAATGTCATGGACTTTCCTGCCCTGGCTGGCTCTGAACCATGATCCTCAGATCTCAGCCTCCTGAGTAGTTAGTATTACAGGAGTGAGCCACCAGTACCTTGCTTTTTTTTTTTTTTTT
>NW_012268858.1:11773-12201 GCF_000151885.1 Dipodomys ordii
GGGGCCGGGAGGCCGGGCCCCGCGGCTCGGCCCTCGCGCGCGCGTGGCCTCCGGGAGCCGGAACGGGTCCTGACTCCCCAAGCCAAGTCTCAGAGCAGGCCCCCGGCTCCACGACCCCCCTCGCTCGGCCTCTTTTTCTCGCCTTTCTGCCTCGCCGTCCCTTAGGGTGGGAGGGAACTCACGGCTGCCGATGCGCCGGTGAAGATGTCCTCCCCCTCGGTGTCGCTGTCCCCAGCTTCGGGCTCGGACCCCCCGCCGGCCCCCTCCGACTCCGGATCCAGACCCGGGAAAGGCGGGGGGAGTCTTTCCGAAGCGCTACAGCCACCACCTCCCGACGCCATCTTCCTCCACCCGTGGCGGAAGCCGCAACAACAACTTTATGGAGAGATAGCGCCGCGAGCAAAAAAGCGTCCCAGCTGTGCGAGGAG
>NW_012268859.1:0-2145 GCF_000151885.1 Dipodomys ordii
TCCTCAGCACCACATAAGCAAAAAGAAAAAAGCCGGAAGTGGCACTGTGGCTCAAGTGGTAGAGCGCTAGCCTTGAGCTGAAGAGCTGAGGGACAGTGCCTAGGCCCAGAGTTCAGGCCCCACAACTGGATCCCCCCAAAAAGTTCATCATTAATGCTTTATAAGATTATATTAATTCTTTTGTTATATACTACTCAGAGGATCTGGGAATTAAAGGTAAAGATATTCTGTTAAAAATTATTGTTATTGTAAAGGTGATGTACAGAGGGGTTACAGTTATATAACTTAGGTAAAGAGTACATTTCTTCTTGGACAATATCACCTTTTCTCTTGCTCTCTCACAGTTTTTCTCTCCCATCCCCACCCACAAGTTGTATAGCTCGTTTTCAACATAGTGTCTAGTGCCTACCATTGCTGCATTTGTTCACCCTGTGTCCCTCCATTTCTGTGCCCCCCATACTTTTCCAAAGAAGGAACAAACAGGACAAAAAGAAAAGAAAACAAAAACAAAAAACCCTCTTGTTTGCATTTCCTGGAGTTCATTTAGATAAATATTATTTTATATGATCAGATGCACATGGGCATTGCACTCTTGTGTTCCTCCCTTTAAATTATTCTTCTTTGGTCTCACTGTATATGAATGCCTAGAGTCCTGTATAATTTATCATGTCCCAGCATATTTTGGATTTAGCTGCTAAAAGCAAGTTTAGTTTAACCAAAATCCTTGATTTCTTTCATATTTAATTTTTTAAATTTTTTTAAGTAAAATAAATGGGAGAGAAGCAGAAAATCAAATCAAATGTTAGGGAAGGAAATGATAGCCAAGACATCAACTACAGGATATATATATATATATACACACACACACACACACACACACACACACGTTGGCTTTGAGTTAGGTATAATCTCTTGGAAATAGGTTTCCATGTAAAGAAGTAAGTGAGTCAAGATTGCAGTGGGATGTTACTGAGGGGTCAACTACAACCTAGCACATCAGCCAGAGTCACCTAACAAACATTTCATAAGACAACATTTGGAAAGGATTCTAACAGTGGATGAAAATCTGGAACAGTTGTGGATTGACTAAGACATTTGTTTTAAATCTATTACAGTTTTAATGGCTTCAGAAGCCATTTAAAATTAAAACTAGACTATAAGATATAAATATATATTTATCAGATATCTAATACATATATACATATATATGTATTTAAATGTATGTATGCATATATATATGCATATATATATATATATATATATATATATATATATATATATATACTGCAAGGACCAAATAAATAAATGAGCAACTGGTGGGAGAAAAAGGATGAAAATTGAGGCTTGAAAATGATTGATAGGCCCATTTGTTAGGAAATGAAAAGACTTGAAAAAATTGTGTTAAGTGAAGTAAGCCAGACTCAGAGAAACATAGGTCCCATGATTTCCCTTATCTGCAATAACTAGTATATGTCTAGGACAAGCAGAAGAGGTAAAAAGCTATGTACATATGACCATATAACCTGATGCTAAGCCAAATGAACCCCAAGATAGAGACACAAGAGATTTTATCTTTCTTGTTGTTCTTTTTAATGTACTTATAATGTACTATGTGATTTTTATTGTTTCTTTTGTATGTTCTTCCCCCAAGGTATAGCCCCTGTTGTCAGTGTATTTGATTCTAATGTCCTGCATCTTGTATATACATTTTCCTAATTTGGGGAGGGGAAGGTAAATAACAAAATGCTGAAATAAAGATACAAGTTGACCCATTGTAATAATGAGATGTACAAGACAGTATGTTGAAAATGAACTTTACAACTTGCAGGGGGCAGGGAGGAGGGAGGAGTCGGGGAGGTCAGGAGGAAAGGGATGGTAGGGGAAAAATAAAGGAGGGTGTAAAAATGGTTGATAGCAAATGGACTCATTACCTTGCTCGTGTAACTGTAACCTCTCTGTACAGTATCTTTACAACAAAAAATATATATTAAATAAAAAGAGAATGATGGATAATCAGTTTTTTTTCAAATCTCACAGTGTTTAAAACTACCAGAAATTTTTGCTAAATGCAAATTTAGGAAGACAAAGGAGACATTTATCTAAACAATGATCATCTTTATGTTTTAGATTTTCTTTTTTTTTTTT
>NW_012268859.1:6094-10723 GCF_000151885.1 Dipodomys ordii
GGGAAATGAACCCTAAGATATGTATTGAAATGGTTTTTTCTTTCATGGGATTGTTTCTAACACACTTATAAGATTATTTCTTTGTTGCTTTATATGTCCTTCCTCCACAGTATGACCCCTACTTTCACTGTATTTGATGTTGGTATAATTTGTGGAGGGGAAGCGGAAAAACAGATCGTTTAAATAGGGATACAGTTGGACCCATTGCAACAATGAGATGTACAAGTCGTTATGTCGAAAACGAACTTTACAACTTTGATGGGGGGGTGAGGGGGGGAGGAGGATGGGAAGGGATGGGAATGGGAAACAAAGGAGGAGGCTACAACGCTTGATAATGAATGTACTCATTATCTTGCCCATGTAATTGTAACCCCTCTGTACAGTATTTTCACAATAAAAAAATGAAGTTTAAAAGTTCGTTTTCAACGTAGTGTTTTATATATCTCATTGTTACAATAGGTCAACCTTTATCCTTATTTAAGCATTTTGTTTTTTCACTTCCCCTCCCAAATTAGAGAAGTGTATATACAAGATGCAGGGCACCGACATCAAATACAGTGAAAACAGGGGTTATACCATGGGGGAGGAACATACAAAGCAACAAAAAAAATCACATGGTACATTATAAATACATTAGAAACAATAACAAGAAAGAAAAAGCTATTTGTGTCCCTATCTTGGGGTTCATTTTGCTTAACGTCATCTCATATGGTCACATGTATATCGTTTTTGGCCTTTTCTACTTGTCCTACACATGAAATAAGCCAGGCCCAAAGAAACATAGGTCCCATGGTTTCTCTTATTTGCAATAACTAGAGCAGGCATTTTTTTATTGCACTGATTGATTGGAATATCTTTGTTCTGTAGAACAAAATGTTATGATACTGGAGGCATAGGTATTTAAGTTAAGATACCTCTCTCAAAGAGAATCAGTGTTCAGTGTGTGGACAGGGGTAGGACAGCTGACAAGCTAATCAGGATCATCTGCTCACTGTTGCAAGAACCTTCTTGTAGCACAAACCTGTAGACAATGGCATACTTCTTACCATGGATGGAGGCCTATTTTCAGGTGTCTGACCCATTACATTCAACAAGAAGCCTGCCTCACCCTCCTCGGAATACCAGTGAACACAGAAGTGATCGCTCACGATCAGCACAGACACCAAATACAGAGATGAGTTTGTAAAACCCATAGAATATTAAAAGAGCGGTGAGAACTAATACAAAGAATCAATTTCAAGATGTTAAAATAGACTACACTGGGTGAGGATGTGGGGGTGGCATATATTTGTATCTGTGGGAGTAGAATACATATTCTTTGATGATTTTTTGTAGATTTAAATTTGTTGAAAAATTAAAAGTTTCAAAGTTATGTGCTATAGAAACTGCATAAAACACTGTGTACTCAAAAAAGAAACAAAATAAAGTTTGGGGAAATCCAAATCTAAGATTTACGTGCCCTTTAACTCTGTAGCCCTCAAACTAATAGTTGCACATTCATGTAAAATGTGTAGTAGTTGGCCACATTCAAAGTCAAAGTGACGCTTATAAATATAGTGGTAGAATTGTTAGCCACAGCAATAGATTAAGAGAAAAAATAAAAGATATATAAATAAATATGAAAGAAGTCAAAAATTGCTATTTGAAGATAATATGTTTATGCTTAAAGACTGTACCATAAACAGTTTTGCCAAATAATAGGAAAACCCAGTAGCTCCTCTAGATTAATATAACAAAAACCCAGTAGCTTCTTTATATATTAGTAATGAACATGCCAAGAAAAAAATAAGGAAAAAATCCTATTCACCATAGCCTCAAAAAATTAATTACTCCCATGCTCATGAGTCAAGAGAATTAATAGAATTAATACTGTGGAAATAGCTATAGTTTAAAGGCAATCTACCGATTCAATATTATGCCCATCAGAAATTCCTTACAGAAGTAGAAAAGTAATCCTAAAATTTATTTGGAAGCATGATGCCTAAATATCCCTAAAGAGAAAAGGAACAACACTGAAAGTCTCATAATACTTGACCTCAAATTATGCTACAGAACTATAGTAATAAAAATAGTGTAATAGTACTGTCACAAATTCTGGTAGGAAGATCAATTCAATAAAACAGAAGGCCTAGACATAAGCCCAAACAGGGATAACCAGCTGGTTTTTCTTTTTTTTTTTTTACTTTACAAAGACAACAAAAACCTACCTTGGTGAAAAGATAGTATTTTCAACAAATGGTGAAAAAAAAACTGGCTACCCACATATTTGAGACTAAAACCAGATGCCTAGCTTGCACACTGTATAAAAGTAAATTCAAAATGATTCAAATATCTTAAGAACAAAAACTTTAAAACTACTAAAGGAAAACATAGAAGAAACCTTTGAAGATATAGGCACAGGTAATGCTTTTCAGTAATCCAACTGTTCAGGAAATTAATATATGAATTGAAAAAGGGATTGCATCAAATTAAAAAAAATAAAAATTGCATCAAATTAAAAAAGTAAATGTACAGAGTGTGAGAAAATTGTTTTGCCAGTTATTCATCAGATAAAGGATTAATACCTAGAATATATAAAACAAAAAAGGTCCAATATGATCACTGAAGAAAAATCCAATTAAAATGAGCAAATAAGCAGTTTTCAAAAGAAGTTCAAATGGCTAATTAATGCATGAAGAATCCTTCTACATCCTTAGCTATAAAGGAAATTCAAATGAAAACATCATTGAGATTCCATCTCACTGCAGTCGGAGTGGCTGTCATCAAGAAAACAAACAACAAATGCTGGAGAGGATGTGAGAAGAAAGAAACTCTTATATACTGTTGGTATGAATGTAAATTAGTACAGTCACTATGGAAATCAGAATGGAAATTCCTTAAAAGACTAAAGATAGAACTGCCATATTATCATGCTATTCCACTCTTAGGTATGTAGGTAAAAAATATGCAAGCCAATAAATATACACTGGAGATAGCTGTAGACCCATATTTATAGCAGCACTACTAAAATAGTCAAATAGATGTCTATTAATTGATTTTATACATATATGTGTATATTTATGTATATTTACACATGAGTTTTTCAGCCATGAAAAACTATGTTATATGCAGGAAAATGGATGGAATTTTAAATCATCATATTAAGCAGAATAAACCAATTGAAAAAAAACAAATATTACATATTCCTCTCATGTAATTCCTTAGAAATGAATGATAATACAAAACAGGTTTTGTTTTAAGGTGGGCACCAATGGAAGGGGAAGGGAGAAGGAAGACAATGTAAGGAATAGTGAACATGGACGTACTATATGCATGTGGGGAAATAGAACAATAAAACCTGCTGAAATGGTTTTAAGAAGGGAGAAGGAGACATAAAGGGGAATAAGGGAAGGTCTTAATTTGATCAGGATACATAGTGTGCATATATGAAACTATTATAATGAAACTCCTTTGTGTAACTGTTATATCCAAATTTTAAAAATGGAGAAAAACAAAGTCAAAGGGTGGAGTTTAGTGGAAAAGAAATGTGAGAAAGTAAGTAAATTGGTAACAATTAATGGACTCAATAGGACCTTGATAGATCCCCAAAGAACAAAATAAGGGTAACTGATGGCAATTTCCAAATATAGATATTTTGCAATATATCCTATTAAGGTCATCATCTAAAATTTTCTCTGCTGCTGAATACAGAAAGAAATAATTAGCTCAAACCACTTAAACATAGTAGGAAACATAAAAGCAAATGTACCCCCAAAGGACTGTGCTTAAGGTCCCGAGACAAATCCTCCAAAGTCAACAGTGTGGTCTTTCTGAATGGTATCAAAGCTCACTTGCTGTGAATTCCCATGAATGACTCTGACACTCCATTTCCTGCCACACTTTCCTTCTTTCTTGCTCACACAGAGCTTAGTTTTCATACAGTTCATTGTTAGATACTTCTATATCAGCTGTTTGTATACCAGAAAACCTGTCCAGGGAATATCCAAGGGCTTAAATATAATCAGAATTCAAAGTATTTCCAGATTTGAAATATTTGTATAGCTGTACATGCCAATTAAGAAAATACCCAGAACTCCATCATATCAGGTTTTCTTTGACATTGTCTTTCAAACTAGAGACGGGCTAAGAAAATGCTGATTTACCAAATAATCTGAGCTCCTTTCTATGTGGTACTATTTGAGAATCCCTCAGAATGGTGAACACTGACTGTTATAAATACTCTCTTCATGTGGTTGACTTTCTTAGTCCAAATAAAAATATTTATATATTTGTTTCTCAGTGTTGTGTGTGTGTGTGTGTGTGTGTGTGTGTGTGTGCGTCCGCATGCACTTCTTGATTGTTTTTCTAGTCCTGGGGCTTGAACTCAGGTCCTGGTTGCTGTTGCTGAGCTTTTTTGCTTAAGGCTAGCACTCTACCCCTTGAACCACAGCTCCACTTCCAGAGTTTTTATGCTTAATTGAAGATAAAGTCTCATGAACTTTCTTGTCATGGCTGGCTTTGAACTACCATCCTTGATCTCAGCCTCCTAAGTAGCTAGCTAAGATTACAGGCTTGAGTCACTGGTACCCTGCTTGTTTCTGTTTTCTTATTTCTGAAACAGGACAGAAAGACTTTCTTTTTTTTTTTTTT
>NW_012268860.1:0-3667 GCF_000151885.1 Dipodomys ordii
AGTGGCGCTGTGGCTCAAGTGGTAGAGCGCTAGCCTTGAGCTGAAGAGCTGAGGGACAGCACCCAGGCCCAGAGTTCAGGCCCCACGACTGGACCCCCCCCCAAAAAAAAAGAATTCATGTCATTCATTTTTTATTCAACAATTGGGGTGCTTGCCAAGGCCAAGCATGGTTCTAGATTCTCAAACATACAAGTTATGAGTAAGAATATTCATATTGTGCTCTCATGACCCTTGTGTTTCGGTAGTAGGCTGTGAGGAAATGTTTGATGAACCTGAGTCTTCATAGCACTAAGAGCTGTTCTCATTCTGTGTGCTAGGAGGACCAAGACAGAGTAACTGGGAGTAGGGCTGCTTAGACTGGGGTTTAAGGAAGACCCCTAAAGACGAGGCATTTGAACACCTGAAAAACAACAAAAGGAGTCATGAAAAGTAGAGGTGCCACAATATTGAATTTGGCTCCTATAGTAAAGCTCTCGACTTCTTACCCCACCTTCTTGTGTCCTTTTCTTCATTTCCTTGTCAGATTGAGACAACAAACCTGAAGAGCTCCTAGACAGAATTAACAGAATTGGGCAGTCAATTAACCCTATTGAAACTTTCCTATAAATTCACTGAAAACAATAAGCACTGCCAGAAAAAGATGCAAATTTTCATACAAGAGTTCAGATTTCCAGGAAAGCCTCTATTGCCTGGTACTGAAAGGTTGAACTTTGAGGCAGTGACCACCACGTGTTGCTTGTTTCTGTCTAGCAAAGCAACACATGGTGGTAATCAAAACCCCTGGTTGATTGTGTGCCTTTATAAGACCTGCAAATCCTTAGCTCGGGGCTCTCCTCCTAGGCTCCGCTGTGTCGGAGTGTAGGACGAGGCCCGAGCTGCAAGCCCGTTTAGATAAAACAGCTGTAGAGTCTGACTCGGTGGTCTTCTTGTGGGGGTCCTGCGACTTTGGCGTAACAGTACAATCACATTCCAAATATTGAAGGCACTACCAATGTTGTGTCATATGATGTAATCGACACAGCCCCCTCCTGTGAATAAAATCAGACAGATGCCATTATATTTGAGCTATGCCTACAGAAATGCACTACCACAAAACTTTGTGGTAGTTTTCCTGGCAGCTGCCACATGGAACTTTTCTTCCATCAGTGAGGAAAGCAAACAAGCTGGGTGCTGACGTTTCCACAGCCTGTGTGTGTGTGTGTGTGTGTGTGTGTGTGTGTGTGTGTGTGTGAGGATTGTAGGAGTAGTGGCATTTTCACAGCTAGTGCCTGTAGTATCATAGGAGTGTGACATTAAAAGGTCTTGTCTAAGCTGGGTGCCAGTGGCTCATGCCTGTAATCCTAGATGAGATATAAGGATCACAGTTCAAAGCCAGCCCAGGCAGGAGACTCTTATCTAGAAGAAACCACCAGAAAACCAGAAGTTGTGCTGTGGCTCTAGTGGTGTAACAGTAGCCTTAAGCTGAAGAGCTCAGGGACAGCACCCAGGCCCAGAGTTCAAGCCCCACAACCGGAAAAAAAAGTAATATTAAAAGGTCTTGTCTATTAAGTTGCCCTGCTGAGAAAAGGTTGTTTCATAAACTTCATGGAGGTTTACTTTGTGAAAAAAACCATGAATGTGAGGCAGGATAGGCAGAATTAACCAGGAGGTAGACTGAGGAAAGTGTTAAGCTCCCCTCTCACTGTAGCTAGTTCTAGATCTTGTTACAATGACAGGAGATAAAAGAAAAGCTTTGGGCATGTCCCTTCACCATTAAAATAGCAAAAAGCTGCAAACTTTGCATGTATAGGGAGAGACAGAAATATAAACCTGTTTGAAGAAAGGAAGCTTGAAATTCATCTACTGCCCTTGTGTGTTATGTAGGCCCAGATACATTTCCTTACTGTAGAACAATAAACAGTATCTGGGGCTGGGAAGTTGGCTCAGTGGTAGAGTGCTTGCCTTGCATGCATGAGGCCTTGGGTTCGATTCCTCAGCACCATATAAGCAGAAAAAGCCAGAAGTGGCCCTGTGGCTCAAGTAGAAGAGCACGCTAGCCTTGAGCTGAAGAGCTGAGCACCCAGGCCCAGAGTTCAAGCCCCACAACTGGCAAAAATAAAAATAAAAAATCCATTTTACCCACCCACAGCCACCATCTAAGGACTAGGAATTGATAGGAGAGAGGATCACATATATTCAGCCAGCTCAGAAAGTATAAAGACTACAGAAGAGTCAAGTTGAATTCCCACCTCCAGTCTTAGTGTGGGAGCAGGGAACCGGAGTGTTTGTCTTTTCTGTTTCTTCCTTCTTTATAGTATGCTAAACTCCTTGCTAAACTTTACACCTTGTGAGACTTTTTCCTCACAAAAAGTGGATCCCAAGGACCTGTGATTTTGAGTGGAAAACTGGGAAGCTGAGGTGGAACCCCAAAAACCTCCCATCAGGTGGCATGAAAGAAGACAAAAAGTTTTAATTGTGATCTGGAAAGATACCAGAGCAGATTTCCACTATATAGCTAATCAATAAAAATGGTGTTCCTGTTGATCGGCACCTATGCCTCTCGCTGTAATCTTAGCTAATCAGGAAGCTGAAATGTGAGGATCATGGTTGGAAGCCAGCCTGCGCAGGGAAGTCTATGAGACTTTTCAATTAAAAAGAGGACCTGTGGCTCAAGTGTGTGTATGGGGGGGGGGGGGGCTGGGGGGAGCTCAGGGACCGACCCCGCCCCCTCCAGGTGTGCCCTGCCTGGACCTTTGGGTTTTGTTTTGCCAGTCCTGGGGCTCAAACTCAGGGCCTGGACACTGTCCCTGAGCTCCTTTTGCTCGGGGCTAGCACTCTATACCACTTAAGCCACAGTGCCACTTCCAGCTCCTTCTGCTTATGTGGTACTGAGGAATCGAACCCAAGGTTTCACGCATGCTAGGCAAGTACTCTACCACAGAGCCACCTTCCCAACCTTGAACCCTAGGGTTTGCAGCCAACTCTCGGAAACACTTTGATTTCTCCCTCCGCGGCCGGAACAGAGCGGCCCCTGGGCAGGAGGAACGACAGACTGACGTGGGATGAGTAACGGGTGGAATGACCCGGTCATGTTTCCTTCTGCCCTCTTACAATGGATAAAATCAGTTAGGTCTCCACAACACGACGGTCCTCAGGAATTTCCCCGGACGCCCAAGGAGGTCGCCGCTGCGCCGACCCTCTGGCTACACCTTCAGCCCGGTTTTGCTCTAGGAGTCCTCCAGGCCCGGACAGCCCTCACTCGATTCTCCACAATCCCACAGTCCCTTGCGCCAAGGGCACTTCCGGCGCCGGCGCCAGGCCCCTCTGCACCCCGGCCGCGCGTCTCGATGGTCCCTGGCCGCTGGCCGAGTGGTGTCATGGCGGCGGGCGTCGAGTTGGCAGGACGAGCCCTCAGGACTGGGGAGAGTCGCTGAAGCTCAGGAAGGCCCCCTCCCGCCCCGCAGCTCGCACGGCGAGGAGCCGAGGGAATGAGACGAAGCCCCGCGAGGGTGTCTCCGTCACGGGCGGCGGCCCTCCGCTGAAGCCCCCGGCCGGGTGACTCCTATTTTTCCAGGCAGAACCCGGCCGTTGCTAGGAGCTGGAATTCGGCCCTGGAACCCGGAGCTGTGCCGGGGCTCGCCTGCCGCGGCCGGAGGACCCGGGGCGTGACGTCCGACGAGGCGGAGCG
>NW_012268860.1:3802-4121 GCF_000151885.1 Dipodomys ordii
CTGGGCTCGGGCCTCGGCCAGTCCTTGGGTCAGGTCGGGGGCAGCCTGGCCTCGCTCACGGGCCAGATCTCCAACTTCACCAAGGACATGCTGCTGGAGGGGACGGAGGAGGCGGAAGGTACCCGCGGGCGCGGGCGGGGGCGGGGGGGGAGACCCGGGCCACGGCCGTTTGGTCCCCACTTCCAGCTGTCAGGAGACGTGGACGGGCCGTCCAGCGCTGACATGCTTGGCGCTCCTCCTTAACCTTCCCCCGAGCCGGGCTTCCGTGAGGAAGGGCCTCGGGTCCCGGGAAGAGGGCTGGCTGCCCTCCTCTGGATGT
>NW_012268861.1:0-2464 GCF_000151885.1 Dipodomys ordii
CCATTTCCCTGCAAATGCCATTATTTTGTCATTTCTAATGGCTGCATAATATTCCATTGTGTATAGATACCACAATTTTTGGATCCATTCATCTGTCGTGGGGTATCTGGGTTGTTTCCATATCCTAGCTATTGTGAACAGTGTGCAGCAGCATCTTTGAAGCGTTCTTTGGAATCTCAATCCAGGTGACAGGTGTCTATCAGGGGGGCTTGCTGACAGGTCCTCTCTTGTACTGCAAAGGCTTTGAGTGTAAGTATCCAGTTCCCATGAGCCTTGTTTTGCCTGTCTAAATAGCAGAAAGGATTAATGACCCCTTGTGAGACTGAATGAGAGAATACAAGCAAATGACTTAGTTTATGGCCTGGCATATACAATGGACACTCGACCAACACTTGAAGTTACAGCAATCTGATTGCTCCTTTTTCATTTCTCTTGTTAACTCATGTTTCAGGATATCCAGTGCCCTAAGATGTATTTCAAGGTACTTTCTAGAGCCGAGGGAAGAATTTCCTGTAAGGAATTCTGCTGCTTGCTCTTAAAATGATATGCATTTCTTGTCTCCCCCCAGCCCCCAACCTAATAGTTAGCTAATGAGAAGCAGAATAAATACAGCCTGATCACATGGGTGATGGTGATGTTCGTAGAGAAGGCTGGGCTGTGCCCCAGAGCAGTTTCGAGAAGCTAAGATGCGGTGAGAAGATGATCACAGCAGAAAAACAGAATCAACATCTCATCGTCCCAACCATCGCTGTAACAATTGGTTTGCATCCTGATTTTCCAGGAGACCAAAGTTCAGAAGGCATGGGTAATAGGCTCAAGACCACTCTGACAGTAAGTGAAGGAAGACTTAAGACCCGGGATGGGTGTGATTTAAAAATGTAACTTTTTTTGCTTTGGGAAATATTTTAAGACAGGGGCCTGCTATTAACCCAGTCTGGCCTTGAACTCAGGAATCTCCTGCTTCAGCCTCCCGAGTGCTGGAATCACAGGTGCCTATCCTCAGCCCTTAGATGCGTTGCTATCCTTCTTCTTGTTTTTTAATTTTTTTCTTGGTGTTGGTGCTGTGGTTTAATCTCAGGGCCTCACACTTGCTAGGCAGATACTCTGTTGCTGGACCATGGCTCCAGCTCTTTTTTTGTCTCTTTTCCTCTTCTCTCTATAGTTGGGGTTGGCCAGGCTCAGCTATTAAAGTCTGTCTGGAGAGCGAGAGTCTTGTGTCCTTTCAAGCACAACTGTCCATCTTGTGGTGGTGATAATGGACAAACGAGATTGCTTTTTCATTCTTGGCGAAGATAGAACACAGAGCTGCCTTTCTAATTCCTGGGTTTGCCATGGAAAGTGCTATTTACTCCTGTAGTATGGGCCGGAGACAAACTAGACACACTGAGCAATAGCTCTCCACTTATAGGAACTAGCCAGAGGGACTCAGATGATATTCTTAGCTGATACCCTATTTATTTAAAAAAATAACTAAATGCAAAGGTAAAAGACAGGATTAAGCTGGTTTGGTGGCTGCAGCATGCTGGAGATACACTTTTCCTTGATATACTTGAGGCAGACAAACATCTCCACTAAGAATTTTCATGGTGAGTCATATTTTCTGAGAGCACATACTGCTTGTATGTCTTTGGTTCTCAAGTTGATCCTTCCATGGATCTTTAAGCATCGGCTCATTCGTACCCCAAATAGAGAGGGACTGGTAATAAATAATGGAAAAATATTGAATGCTGGGAAAATGGCAGGCAGTTGTTCCTTCCTCCCTGACATAAGCCTTCTTAAAAATTGATGAACACAGTTTTTTTTTCCCCTAGTAACTTAAAGGCCTTTCCTTTAAAGGGAGATGTAACCTGGGAAAAAGCAAGGGAGACTTTCCACGCCTGTGGCCAGCCCAGAGATGCTCAGCTTCCCAGTGGAGGGCTAGCTCTCAGACAAGCAAGCACTTGTGTTCCTCTTCTTCTTTGGTAGCTGGCCTGTTCCTTATTTGTAAACTAGGAGGCCATATAATTAACTCCTATCTATATTTTGTGTGTGTGTGTATGTGCTGGTCCTGGGGCTTGAACTCAGGGCCTACGCTCTGTCTCTGAACTTTTGTGCTCAAGGCTAGCACTCTACCTTTGAGCTATACTGCTCAACTTCTGGCTTTTTGGTGGATGAGTCTGATGGATTTTACTGCTCAGGCTGGCTTTAAACCACAATCTTTAGATCTCAGCTTCCTGAATAGCTAGGATGACAGGCAGGAGCCATCAGTGCCCGGCTTGAGTCTGGGCTTGTGTGTGTGTGTGTGTGTGTGTGTGTTTGACACTTTTGGATAGAGAATTTTGAATGTGTATTATTTTGGGAATAAACAGGATTTGTGAGATCTCAAATAAACATCCCTTCCCTCTTCTTCTTTTTTTTTGGGGGGGGGGTCTGGTTGTGGGACCTGAACTCTGAGCCTGGGTGCTGTCCCTCAGCTCTTCAGCTC
>NW_012268861.1:3594-6361 GCF_000151885.1 Dipodomys ordii
CTTCCTTCCTTCCTTCCTTCCTTCCTTCCTTCCTTCTTTCCTCCCTTCCTTCCTGCCTTCTTCCCTCCCTCCCTCCCTCCCTCCTTTCTCCCTCCTTTTCCCCTCCTTTCATTTTCCTTCCTCCCTTCTCTTCCTCCTTTTCCCTTTCTTTCTCTCTGTCTCAAAGCAGTTATTAAGGGTGTCAAGCGAATTGTGAAAATAGGACACAAAGAAATGATGAGCAGATGAAGACACCGACATTTTCAAAGGCCAACAGGAAAAGTGAATTTGTCTTCCATGCTGTTTGTCCCTGGCTAGCAGTCAGCATCTCCCCGCTGTGTCTCCCTGTGAGTCACTGGCCCTGGCCCAGCTTGCTTACTTCTATGATCTTTTTCCTCTTTGTCACTCACACGGCTTTGGGACCAGGACTTCCATTTCCCCTGTCATCATGACAAATGCCAGGGATAATTAGAAAGCCAAAGGACTGTGAGGTTCGATAAATCCAATCTGCAGTGGGACTTCGTCTAGGGGGAAGGCCAGATGGCATTGTAGGCGTTACGGAGGAGCCGACGATCGAGTTGGCCATCTTAGGGGGATTGTTTCAGAGAAATACACTCCTAAGTTTAGACTTATACCAACTCATATATATATATATATATATATATATATATATATATATATATAATATATTTTAAAAATGTATGCCGGGTGCCAGAGGCTCATGCCTGTCATCCTAGCTACTTAGGAGGCTGAGATATGAGGATTGAGGTGCAAAGCCATCACAGGCAGAAAAGGCCATGAAACTCTAATCTCCAATAAACCACTAGAAAACCGGAAGTGGCGCTGTGGCTCAAGTGGTAGAGCGCTAGCCTTGAGCTGAAGAGCTGAAGGACAGTGCTCAGGCCCAGAGTTCAGGCCCCACGACCTACAGACAAAATAAAAAATTAAAAAAGTATATATAGGTATATATTATATAATGTATATCTACCTCATCTGATATCGTGTGTGTGTGTGTGTGTGTGTGTGTGTGTGTGTGAGAGAGAGAGAGAGAGAGAGAGAGAGAGAGAGAGTACTGAGGCTTGAATTCATGGCTTGAGTAAGCTTTCCCTTAATAATTTTGCTCAAACCTGGCACTCTGACACGTGAGCCACAGCTCCACCACCAGCTTGGTTTTTCTTTTCCTTTCTTTCCTTTCCTTTTCTTTTTTTTTTCTGGTAGTTAACTGGAGATCACAGTCTCATGGACTTTCCTGCCAGGGCTGGCTTCAAACCACGATCCTCAGGATCTCAGGTTCGTAAGTAGCTAGGTTACAGGTGTGAGCCACCAGCACCCAGCACAAGTCCTGTATTTTAAAGTGAAGGTTAAAACTGGATAGAAGTGTAACAGAAGAGGGAGACCCAAGCAATTGTCTATAGAGTTGTTCTCTAAACTACTCTGTCATAAGGCCAAGCAAAAGTACTTCCCAGACCGTCACTGATTTCCCACGGGATCTTTGGGTAGTGTGCAACAGGAAGTCCAATGGCAGTCTCTGAGACTCCATGGGACGGCATCATGGGATGGATGTCTCATGTGTGAGAGCTGATGATTAGGCCCTTTATTTATTTCACTTTTTGTTGTTGTTGTTTCTAGAGTTGCTTTTTGTGTCTGATTGCTGAGTTATTCATTGCGGACGGATTTGATTATGGCTACTGCTGTCTAAAATGATCCTTTCCACTCAGAATGTCCCACTGCCACTGAGGCTGCCCTGTTTGTCTTTCTGCTCAAGGCTAGAGGTCTACCACTTAAGCCCTGGCGTCATTTCCAGTTTTTGAGTGGTTAACTGGAGATCAGAGTCTCATGGGGACTTTTCTGCCTGGGCTGGCTTTGAACTCAGATCCACAGATCTGATTCCTAAGTAGCCAGGATGACAGGTGTGAGCCACCAGTGCCTGGCATTTTTTTCTACCTTTCTATTCCCTGATTTATATTTCTGTTTCCCCTCCACACTCTCCCTCTGGCTTCATCCTTTATGATCTTGAAAAAAATGCCGACTCAGGACTTTCCTGTTCCATCAACGCCACAGACCTCATTTTCTCATCGACATCTAGCTCAGCTACCTGACCTTCAGGACTCCATTCACGATTGAGGCAGTCAGACATGATTATGCCTCAGCTCTTCAAACGCTGCTTTCAAAACTTAGCCAAAATACCACTTCTCTGTGCTTACAAAAATAGGGCTCATCTTGAAATCATTGGATTTTATGGTTTTTTTCCCCCCTTGAGGCAGTACCTAATTTTTTGTCCTTGCTACAGAGATAAATAGATGTGTTAAATTTTTAACTTGAGTGTCAGTTATAATGAATACTTCTCCACATTCATTTGCTAAGGAGTAGCTCTTGGGACCTGTGGTTTTTCTGATACTGGCTCTATTTCTCTTAATCATAGTGTTTTTGGTGCTTAGAGCTTTTTGAAGAACTGAAGCACATAATTGGAAGTGAAACTAGCTTTGGTTTCTTCCATTTTTGCTTTAATTTAGCACTCCAATGACAAAATAGCAATTATGACGAAGGTATCACATGCTTATAAGACAGGAGGGGGCTACACTGCTTGATAAGAAATGTATACATTATCCTTGCCCATGTAGTTGTAACCCCTCTATATGGCATTTTCACAATTAAAAAAAAAGACATTCAAGTCTTTACCATTAAGAAATACGGTGCTTAGGGGCTGGGAAGGTGGCTCAGTGGTAGAGCGCTTGCCTTGCATGCATGAGGCCCTGGGTTCGATTCCTCAGCACCACATAAGCAAAAA
>NW_012268862.1:0-1924 GCF_000151885.1 Dipodomys ordii
AAGGAGAAGGATTGGGATTGGGGGGGAGGGGGGAGGCTGGGAAGGGATGTGAAGGGTAAACAAAGAAGGAGGATGCAATGCTTGGTAAGAAATGTCCGCATTATCCTGCCCATGTAATTGTAACCCCTCTGTACAGTATGTTCACAAATAAAATAAAATTAAATAAAAAAAAATGAATGGACCTGAAAACAATTATGTAAAGTAAGTCAAGCCCAGCAAGGCAAAGAACACAGGTTGAAGGAAAATATAAATATAAACATATATAAACATATATGCATATGTCATATGTAAAAAGGGTCATATGTATATACAGTATGGTATATTGAGGAAAGAATTAAACTGGTATATCTCTTTGAACAACTAACTTATAGAGTAACAAAATGAATTCTAGGAAGCTGGTACTTGAGTTGTCACAGGAGGGTGAGATCAAAGGAATAGGGGTAGACAAATGCAGAGAGAAAGAGAGGGAGAATGAAATCATAATAGTCAATTTATACATGTGGAAATGGATCTAGATAAATTGAGGGCATGGACAATTTTGGAAGAGATGGGGGAGAAAGATGAAAGGTGTGACATTGATTAAGATGTGATGAATTGAAATCCTTTTGTACACCTACTTAAAGATAATAAAAATTTAGTACTGAAATTAAAAAAATACTGTGAGAAATATGTATTTTAAAGGCGTAGACTGCATTTCAGTAGTAAATGGGAAAAAAGAGTTCATTTTTAATATCAAATTGCCTTTATAGGCAAATTAATGAAAATTATAATAAAAAGGCCAAAAAAAAGGACATTTAGTCCCCAAATCTCCCTTCAGAGTAGTTTTAGCCTGTGCCATAATACTAGATACACAATGAAGTAAAAAACTAGAAACTTCAAAAAGGTTGCTCTTCATTGAATAGCACAAAGAGGTCATCAGATAGGGATTTAGGCTGAAGTGAACTTTCTGGGGAGTTAAATTGGTCATTTAAGGCTTAGACACTGCCCCATGGCTGCACTCATTTCCTCTCACTTTAGAGGTCTACACAGGTTTAAAGAAACGTGTATTTCTAGGTGGTCCCAAGAACTTGGAGGCAGAGAGAAGAGGATCATGGTTAGGCAAACGTCAGTGAGACACTATTGCAGAAACTAACCAGAAAGACAAAGAACATTATCAACACTAAACAACAATCAGAAAAATAAGCCAGTGAAGTAACTGATGCCTGTGGTTCCAGATATTCAGGAGGTAGAAATAGGACAATTGCAGTTTCAGACCAGTCAGGCAAGGTAAGTCAGCCCCTATCTGGTAAACTAAAAGCAAGAGGCTCAAGCGACAGAGTGCCTGCCTAGCCAGACTCTGAAGGAAAACAAAAGAAATTTGGAAATCTACATTTCTACTTGCAAAGCTCAGTTATACTTTAGAAGCATGAGTTCGATTTAAACTTCTCTTTAATAACCTGAGAAGTTAAAGGGAAATTAGCATACTGAAATAAGAATTTTTCAGAGGTTATACTTCTTTAACTCTTTTATCTGTCAATCTCTTTAATTTTTATCTGTAAAACATATTTATCTCAGATGTCTCACTGACGTCAAAGGAGCCAAAGTGTCAAGAATGAGGTTACTTGAGAATGATCAGATAAAATAATTACAAAATGCTCCACGAATGTTTGGCGATGTCAGGCAGGTAATTGCCAATAATATTAACACAACTTATATTGAACGGAAGACATATATTTAATTTTGATATTTCAAGTCAGTCATAAAGGAATTTTATGTATTTTTTAAAACTATGGGAGTCTATAAATGGAAAAGACACACAAACTTGACATTTGGAATTGAAACCCCTTTGTTCAACTACCTAAAGATAATAAAAGTAAAATAAAAAAAGATAATAAAAGTATATATATATATATATATGTGTGTGTGTGTGTGTGTGTGTGTGTAT
>NW_012268862.1:6919-9715 GCF_000151885.1 Dipodomys ordii
TTATCTTGCCCATGTAATTGTAACCTCTCTATACAGTATTTTCACAACAATAAAAAAAAGAAATCAGAACATATCCACAACTACACTCCCCTCTGGGAAGGGATGGTAGGGGAAAAACAAAGGAGGAGGTTAACAATGCTTGATAGGAAATGTACTCATTACCTTGCTTATGTAACGGTAACCCCTCTGTACAGTATTTTTACAATAAAAACATATTTAAGAAATCAGAAAATCTTTGACTGCCAGGTAATAAAGATGCTGAATATGTCCGCAGAACTCAGAGAGAGTGAGCACTATGCTCCAGTCCCCTGATTTTAAGTGGTAAAGCTTAGCCTTTGACTACAGTTAAAACACAAGGAAATTTACAGTCTATATAAATGTTTGATTTTTTAAAAAAACTGAATTAAACAGATACATCATCTAAATATAGAAGACATATTTACTTTAAAATGTTTGTTCAGACATAACACACACACACACACACACACAGAGAAGAAGAAATTCTTCAGAGTTCCCCAAATCTTATGGTTTCTTACATCATTTGGCAAGCTTGAGATGGTATAGTCCCTGAAAACCCCTTTGTATGTCTGTTTGATTAATTGCAGTTTTTTTTGGGGGGGTGAAGAGACACTGTTCACTTTTCCAGAACCAAGTGACACAGGAGAGAATTACTAAAAGTTATATGGAAGAAAAAAATGACATTTCATGGAAACATACTTTAACATGGTCTACATTTTCTTTATTTTTGATGTGTGCTATATTTTACAAACCTCTGATTTTATGTTGGAAGCAAGTGCAGCTATCCACAACAGTGCTCTGATTGGTTCATGCCTGTGGTGGTACATTACCCCATCCCAGGGGCAATTTATTGCTAGTTCAAGCAGTGAATGACTTAGTTCCTTTAGTAAAATGGCTCACAGCTGGTAGTGGATTTGTACTGGTCTTACAGATTATCAAACAAACTTAAATCCTGTGCTTCTTCAATATCCAAATAATCCAGGGGATGGTGACTACTGAGAAATTTTAAAGCTTCTCTGGGTATCTAACTTAAAGTGTGGATTCCTTTCTATGAATTTTATTTATGAAGTATTATAATAAATTTCTATTTATCCTTTTAAAACTCTAGTCTATGTATAATTTAGTAGTAATAATTATGAATGATTATAACTGAATAATTAATTACTTACTAACTGTTAGTTTGTGGATGAGGAAGACAAGTAGGAGAGGAGAATGTCCAGCCCACAAGTCGTCTGATAGATATATATGCTTCTCATTTGATAATTTCTTGCTTGCTTGCTTGCTTTTTTTCTCTTCCTTCCTTCCTTCCTTCCTTCCTTCCTTCCTTCCTTCCTTTATTTTTCTTTCTTCCTTTCTTCCTTCCTTTTCCTTTCTTCCTTTCTTTCTTTCTTTTCCTTCCTTCCTTTCTTCCTTCCTTCCTTCCTTCCTTCCTTCCTTCCTTTCTTTCTTTCTTTCTTTCTCTCTCTCTTGAACTAATAGCTTCTTACCCTCCTTTGAGTTTTCTCTCAGGACTTGTGCTCTACCACTTGAGCCACACCTCTATTTCTGGCTTCTGTTGGTTAATTGGACATAAAAGGTTTCTAGGATTTGTCTGCTCAGGATGGCTTTAAACCTAGATCCTCAGATCTCAGCTTTCTGAGTAGCAAGGTTCAGGAGAGAACCACTAAGGCACAGCTTGTATCCTTCTTTTTGTTTGCTAGTGGCCATCAGCCTATACTGATAACTTTTTATGGCCCATGAATGATGTTTTAAGATTCCAAATAGTGGGCTGGGAAGGTAGCTCAATGGTAGAGTGCTTGCCTCACGTGCATGAGGTCCTGGATTTGATTTCTCAGCACCACATAAGCAGAAAAAGCCAGGAGTGGCACTGTGGCTCAAGCTAGCCTTGAACTGAAGAGCTGAGGGACAGTGCCCAGGCCCAGAGTTCAGGCCCCATGACCAGAAGAAGAAAAATAAAAGATTCCAACCCCGGAAGAAATTGAATGACAAAGGGAAATTCAAGTAAAAGAAGAAGGCAAAAAGGATAAATTATTAAAGAATTTATATGTTATTGAGTGAAGTAAATGTACTCATTTAAAACTCAGGGACTGAGAGTGAGGTTCTGTGGTAGAATACAAACTCACTTAGCATATGTGTGGCCCTGGATCTCCACAAATCAGATGTTTATCTATTAATTTCAGATTGAACTATAAAATATCAAATATGATATTTGCCTTGGCTGTAATTTAATTTATAAAATTGGTAAAAGGGTATTTTTTTAATTTGAAACTTTGCATGTGACCTGTTTTCATGCAACATTTAATTTTTTATTCCTTCCCTTACATTTGAAAACTTCTCACATAATATTTGAATTAAATCTAATGTTAAAATTGGTGTCCAATCTTTTATTCATTTCTCATTGAAATGTATGAAATACATAAAGATATATTTCATGTCTGTTATGAAATAGGTGCTCAGATGTGTTGAGCCAGGATGAGTTAGATGAGCTCAAGGCCCTGTTGAGCTTACATTCTTGTGGGAAGGTGGACTGCGCAAAAAAAAAAAAAAAATTATTAACTAAATAGAATTTTCTGAGAGTGACATGTATAGGGAAGAAAAGAAAATGGGTGATGGGATACAGAGTACCTGAGGAGGTTGTTTTAGATAAGATGGTTCAAGAAATCTTTTTTTTGGGGGGGGGGGGTCCGGTTGTGGGGCCTGAACTCTGGGCCTGGGCGCTGTCCCTTAGCTCTTCAGCTCAAGGCTAGCACTCTACCACTTGAGCCACGGCGCCACTTC
>NW_012268863.1:0-1416 GCF_000151885.1 Dipodomys ordii
TCAGGGACAGTACCCAGGCCCAGAGTTCAAGCCCACAACTGACAAAATAATAATAATAATAATGAAATCTCTGCATGAGCCCTTGCTCTGTTCCCCCCCCCACCCCATTTGCTATCTGGCCTTGAACTATGATCCCCTGATCTCCTCCTCCCAAGTTGTTTTGTTTTGGTCGTGGGGATTGAATTTAGGGCCTGGGTGCTGTCCCTGAGTTCTTTTGCTCAAGGCTAGCTTTCTTCCACTTTGAGCCACAGCTCTACTTCTGGTTTTCTGGTGGCTAAATGGAGATAAGAGTCTCACAGGGACTTTTCTGCCGGGTCTGGCTTTGAACTGTGATCCTCAGATCTCAGCTTCCTGAGTAGCTAGGATTACAGGCATGAGCCTCTGGTGCCTGGCCTTTTTTTTTTCTTTTTGAGATGGGGTCTCACCTGTGTAGCCCGGACTAGCCTCAATCTCATGATCCTCTATCCCGAGCCTCCTGAGTGCTTGGATGACAGGCCTGCAGCACCACCTGGCTCCTCCCAAGCAGCTGGTGCAGGAGTAGACGCGCAGAGATCACACTGTCCCGGGCGGAGTGAGAGGCTCGGGGGTTTCCTAAAGCGGAAAGGTGGAAGCAGCAGCTCTCCTCAGCTTGGAGGAAGTGGGGCTTCTCCACGCACTGCTGCAGCAGGCCACAGCGTGTGAGGAGTGAGGGGCAGCCCTCAGAGCGGGTTGCCATGGAAGGATCTGGAAGGGCCCTCTCTTGCTTGCCTCGGGAGTTAAGCAAGCAGAGGAGCAGGAGTGATGGCCATTCCCTCTGGTGCCTGAACAGGGCAGCGACTGTCTGTGGGATTTGTTCCGTACCCTCCGCAGGCTGGCAGAGGCTGGCCGGCCTGTAGGCAGAGAGCGCAGGTGGGGACAGGCCCCGTGGCAGCCCCGCCCCCTTCTCCCTGCTGCTCCTCGTGGGTGGGGCAGAGGCTGGCCAGCTCTCTGGGGGAGGAGCAGCTGCTGTCCCTGAGAGCCCCCTCCACCCCCACCCCCCCCACCCCCCTGCCAGGCAGGCAAGCTGAGGTCCAGGAAGTGGAGGAACTCCCCTAGGAATGGGCCACCCCATGGACTGCCCCAGGCCCTTGGGAGGGACACATCCCATTGGTCTGCGCTCCGGTGGCCCTCGGCGGTGACCTGTTGATCACACAGGCTCTTTGGGCTGCCTTTCCTTCCAGACCCATGCCCCATCTCGACTTAGGTTTGTTTTCTTTTTCTGATGCCAGTCTTGGGGCTTGAGCTCCGGGCCTGGACACTGTTCCCGAGCAATTTAGCTCAAGGCTAGTGCTCTATCACTTGAGCCACAGCACCACTTCAGAGAGAAAGAGAAAGAGAGAAAGAAAGAAAGAAAGAAAGAAAGAAAGAAAGAAAGAAAGAAAGAAAGAAAGAAAGAAA
>NW_012268863.1:5265-7537 GCF_000151885.1 Dipodomys ordii
GTGTGTGTGTGTGTGTGTGTGTGTGTGTGTGTGTGTGTGTGGCTGGTGGCCATGTGACTGGTGGAATGTGAATGCTTGTATGGAGAGAATGCATGAAGAAGTGTGTGTGTACATGAATGTATGGGTGTGAGTGTACTTATGAAGGTGTGTGTGTGTGTGTGTGTGTGTGCTGAGGGGCTGGCTCATCTCCTCCGTGCCCTGCCCCCACGAAGTCCAGGATCTCAGGTTTCAGCCACTGTCCTAAAGAAAACAGCCTGAGGCCCTAAGGCAGGAAGTCAGTGTTTGGATTGCAGGGGTGCCTCTTCCTGCCAGGGCCAGCCATCCAGCCATCCGTGGAGCCGGGAGGGCCGAGAGGGGCTTCCTGCCCACCTGGACCAGACCCTGAGTGGCTCACCCTGCGTCCCTCCCACAGGCTCTCCTCCCGGCCTCCTTCACCACCCTCAGCCCCCAGCCTGCGGAGGAGGAGCGGAGGCGGTGAGGGGCTGCAGGAAACCCCTCCTCTTTAGTTAGAAAGAGCCAGGGTAGAGGGCAAGGCCGACGCGCCCAGGCTCCATCTGTGGAGTGGATTCTCATGTGGACCGCCCTGTCAGTGTCACAGACGCACGCACTCATGGGACCAGCAATGCCACTTTCCAGGATATGCGCCTGGGAGAGCTTGCTCATGCCAAAGCTGAGTCTGCTCACAGAGCAGAGGCTCAGCCAGCCACGGAGACCCCACTGGCTTGGTGAGGAGCCAGACATCTGAACACAAAGCAGCGGCGGGCACACGTGCTCGCACTTTTAGGGGGGAGAGGAAGAGAGAGAAGGAAGGAAGGAAAGGTCATTGCTTCAATCTGCACAGTTTGCACTTTAAGCCTTTCGCCCTTCGGACGTGCAACAACTGAATAAAGCTAGAAATGAATGAACACACACCCATCCCTAAGTGCATGCTGGGGGCTTCTCTCCAGGCTGGACAGTGGGACCTCCAGGCTGATCTCCTCCTGTCTGCTTCTTGTTTCCTGTGGTTCCAGAGGTCAGAAAACCAGGGGGAGGATGTGAGGCCTGGGGGGCGGGGTGGGTGGGGCCGTCTCATTCGGTTCTGTCTCCCTCCACGTTGTGCTCAAACCCATTCCAGAGGTGAGCTGACCCCCATGACATGCACGAAGCGGGCTTGGATTAGCATCTGGCCCTCCCTCCCTCCTTCCTTCCCTCCCATCTTCTTCTCTTTCCTTCCCTTCCAAACCACTCACTCTAGCCCTTGTATCTAGAAACAGCTCCACAGATAATGGTGTGAAGCCACTTTTCAAGGCTTCCCCACCAGTCTTCTCCTCAGGACACCCCGAGTTCCCTACCATGGGGCACATCATCTTCTTCTCTCTGGACCTTCTGGTTTCTCCAGTATCCAGGATGTGGGGTGCATCCTGCCGGTCCCCACTCTCTAGTGAAATACTTTTCAAGCCTATCTGGCCTTTCTCTTGGCACACAAAAAACACTGGACTCTGAGCCGCCTCTCCCTGAGTCCTGACCTGCTTCCTTCTTCCTCAGACCCCTGGCAATTGGGGGCACCACTGAGGCCAGGGGCATGACCTCCCTCTAGTCCCTAGCTGTCCCCCAAGTGGGAATCAGGCTGCGCACTCTCACCCTGCCAGCCCTCTGCCACTGGGTAGGGGAAAGGGTGTGGAGAAGCCAGAGATAAGACAGCATGAGATTAATTAACCAAAGCCGGAACACATCTGCTGTTCATCAATGCTATGCCAAGTTAACCCTGCCCTCTCTGGGCGTCCGCTTCCCCTGGACGGGCAGAGGGAGCAGTGTGTGTGTGGGAGGGGGCAGAATGCCACTCCTCCTCCCTTCCAGGGAGAGGATGAAGGACAAAACAGCTTTCTGGGGTACAGAAGACATCAGAGGAGGCCACCCCAGAGGGCAAGGTGGCCTTTGTCCATGTGGGTGCTTTTTAGCCTCAAGAAAAACAGAGATGGACAAATATCTTTACTTACAGCGTCAAATACAACCCTCCCCAGTCCCTCCCTCCCCCTTCCAGTCTACGCCATATGGTTCCCACCTCCTACCCCACCCCACCCCACCCCACCCCGGACCCAGGCCTGCCCTCTCCCTCTCCAGGACATTGCGTGGATTAGAGCCCCACTAGAGCCTAGGGAAGGCTGGGGAGGGGGCGTGGCTCGCATGGAGGCGTGGCCGCGTGGGGCGTGGCTCACACGGAGGCGTGGCCCCGTGGGCGTGGCTCGCACGGAGGCGTGGCCCCATGGGGCGTGGCTCGCACGGAGGCGTGGCC
>NW_012268864.1:0-2695 GCF_000151885.1 Dipodomys ordii
GCTGTCCCTCAGCTCTTCAGCTCAAGGCTAGCGCTCTACCACTTGAGCCACAGCGCCACTTCCGGCTTTTTTCTTTTTGCTTATGTGGTGCTGGGAATCGAACCCAGGGCCTCAGGCATGCAAGGCAAGCGCTCTACCACTGAGCCACATTCCCAGCCCCAAGAATATCTTAAAGTTTAAAGATATTCTCCCTCCTGTTTTTAGGACAGGAAAGCCATGAACAGAGATGTGAGTACATTCTTTAACTTTCTGTACTAATCCACACTCTATCCCATGCTCTACAATCTGTGCCTGTTCAAAACAGTCTCATCCCTATTCAAGCTTTGCTAGAGACATACATATTTATATAGCCATACAGTCATGGCTTAGACATATTCACTCATCAGCCATATCATACATATGCATAGCCCTCTTTACGTTAGATTTCTAGATTATTCACACATTAGCATGCATTTATTTATGCACACATACTGACTTTAAAAGTTGCATGCACACCCATCCACGCACACTTTCAACAGACACTCCACACACATCCCACAGACATTCATTGATACTATGCAAACACACACTTTCTCATTCTCATCTACCTAGGGCTGACCTTTTACCTGCTGTGTTACTCTCACTTTTAGAAACCTTTTCATGGATGCTAACATGCAATGTGTCATTATATTCAGTCACACTTAGGGACTATTTGTAGATGCATGTTTATACATTATACACTTCTCTTTCACACACATGCCCTGGACAAATTTTTTGAATGTTTCTGAGTGATAAGGCAATGTGTAAGGACATAATTTAAGAAAACAATATAAGTAAATACAACCCTGTCTGTGTACAGATATACCCAGAGGCATAGATACATTTTAACTCTCTCTTGGTTATGTCAGTGGATGCTGACATACATGCATTTTCTATTTATGTTCACTCCATTGAATACACATTCGCAAGGTTCACGGCAAACAACAGCAACAAAACCCTTGGTTAAAGAATCCTTCCTATCCTTTAGATGGCCCCAAATACCAAAATGAGCCAGTAGGGCTACTCTTTTTTGTTTGCTTGTTTGTTTTTTAGTTTTTTGGTTTTTGGTTGTTGTTCAAAATGTCTTCAAGGAAAATAGGGGCTCTCCGTGGATTCCACTTACACATGATGCTTTGAAAGGTATCCCTGCCAGTGAGGCCCCAGAATGAAAGGTTCAGGAGGAAACTGACCATGGAGGAATGTTTTTCTACTTAGCCAAAAAGATCCGGCTCCTTTGAACGCAGTCTTTCTGTTGTGTTGTCCTAATGCATTCCACATTTGACCATTAAATCCTAATTGGAGGCCTGCTGGGGAAAGTATGGGGGCCCAGCCCAGCAGAATTTCCTGGTTCACATCTCTCCAAGACCCAGCCTGGACCCTGCCCTTGTATGACCTGCCCTTTTGAACCCTTAATCCTACTACTGGTCACAAAGAATTAGGAGCTCAATTTACTCTTGAAACCACAAGAATGTCCCCTTTGGTCTTCCTCTTCTCATCTGCCACCTCCTCTGCCCCTTGTCCTTCACCCATCCCCCCTCGGCCTTGTTGCACACACATACACACCATGTTATTCTTCCCTTTCCTCCTCCTCCTTCTAAGAAAGCAGGATGTCTTGCGGAGACTTAATTGAAAGTCTCTGAGACTCTTATGAGGAAACATTTGTCCTTGGTAAATGTCAGGCCTCATATTTGATGATATCTGTGACCTCTCTTCTACTCAGCTGCCATGTTCCTGACAAATTATACCCTATATCTGTCAGCCTAACCAGGTCAGGCTTATGTGCAGTAAATACTGTGAAAGACTCACCCTTCCGCAGCAACCCAGGGACTCTACATCAGATCCTGGTCTTATCCCACCAGGTAGCAACAAGCTGTCAGAAAGATAAGGATAAAAGATTTTTGACATAATCATTTGGGAGGCCATCTTGGATTTACAGTTCACTTCAGCCCTCAGGTCACTTCAGCCCTAATTCTTGCTAGCAGTTTTATTTTGTATGAGTCATGGAGTAACCTAGTCTCTAGCATTCTCCTCCAGACAGCGGCAACATTGATGCCTAGCTTCCAAAAGAATTTGCTTCCAGAATCAAATAAATGAACTCTAGTAAAAGCCTTTTGAACAATTTAAATCCAACATCATTAGCATTGAAAGGATAGAGACTCTCTCCATCATTGGGAACTTCAAAGCAGACTGAGAAATAAAGGATCTCTGAAATCCAATGAGAGCTATACATATCCTCATCACTGGCTACAAAGTACAGGAAGATAACTTCCAATTCTATCTAGGAGATAATTGCCTAGGGGTCAGAATTGTAAAGAGAAAGGGGGGAAAGAAATGGAGGCAGCTGGGCACCTATACTCCTAGCTACTCAGGAGGCTAAGATCTGAGGATCATGGTTAAAAGCCAGGCTGGGCAGAAAAAGTCCATGAAACTCTTTATCTCTAATTAACCACCAGAAAACTGGAAATGGCACTGTGGCTCAAGTGGTAAAGCAGTGACCTTGAGCTGAGGAGCTCAGGGACTGCTCCAAGGCCCAGAATTCAAACCCCACGACTGATCTAACAAACAAAAACAAAAAAACAAAGAGAAAAAGGAAAGAAAGAAAGAAAGAAAGAAAGAAAGAAAGAAAGAAAGAAAGAAAGAAAGAAAGAAAGAAAGAAAGAAAGAAAGAAAGAAAGGA
>NW_012268864.1:8650-16298 GCF_000151885.1 Dipodomys ordii
AGAAGAAGAAGAAGAAGAAGAAGAAGAAGAAGAAGAAGAAGAAGAAGAAGAAGAAGAAGAAGAAGAAGAAGAAGAAGAAGAAGAAGAAGAAGAAGAAAAGTTGTGAGATGACTACCAAGAATATCCATTTACACTGAAACTTCATTTAAATTTCAATCAATTGTCCTAAGACTTACCTTCATAACAAAAGGGTCTAGCAGGACACTGCTATAGGTTTGTGTGCTGCACCAGTCTCCTTTAACTTGACTAGCTCATTCTAAGTAATTTTTCTCCACTTCCAAGTTCTTGACATTTTGAAGATTATGGTGCAATGTTTTGTAGAATGTCTCTCCATTTGTTAGTCTAATGTTTGCCTGTAGTCAGCTCCAAGTTGTTTATTTGAAGACAAAGTATTACATTGGTGGCAGAGAACTCTTTGTCATAATGCTTATTACCATTAACTGTCATGTTAATTTTCCTCACTTGGAGTTGGCCAGTTATTTCCTATATTAAAATTACTTCTTTGATCTTTGTTACTCACAGATAGTTTATGAAGGGATTTCCTTGATAATAGGCAAAATCCTATTCTGTTTTCATCTTCAAACCTTAACATCTATTGGTATTTCCTATCCAAACTAATTCTTTCTAAGACACCTGTCAAATGATCTTTAATTTCTTTATTTAATCCCTATACTATACTATTGTAACATGGAGCTTTGTCTTCTTTTTGTGTATTCATCGTATTACCAAAGGAACATGCATTTCTCTTTTATTCAGCAAGTTAGACTCCTTTACTATAACTATGCTGGTATGCAATTTGTCTCAGATTTTCTTAGTCTGAGCACTTTCAGAGGATAGGAAACATATCCCAGGTCACACAGTTGGTAAGGACTAAGGAAGGGAATAAAAATGATATTTTTACCACACTGTTCTGTAAAACATATATTTAGGCTTTTAAAAGGAACAAATCAAACATTTCATGCTTCTGTAAATATTCAAAAATTAACCACTCTGCATTACTTGCTCTTTCATTTACAGAATAGATAGGATCTTGTTGTATGAGCAAAACTGTTGCCTCAAATCACATATTATTTACTGTGGATTGCATGCTTGAATCTCCCACAAATTCATAGGCTAAAACCTTAACCCTTGGTGTGATGGTATGTGAAGACAGATGAAATCATGAGAGTAGAAGCCTTGTGTAATTTTTTTGTTATTTGTTGTTTGTATTGAGAAAGAATCCCTGTGAATTCAAGTCTGTCCTCAATTTCATATTCTCTCCCCAACTTCCTGAGTATCAGAATTATAGAAAATCATCTCTGACCCTTAATGGGATTACTCATCTAGAAGAATATATGTAATATACTCAAAAGTACATATATGTGATATATATATACATATATCACAAAAGTATATACATACATATATATGCATATACTTCTGGAATTATTTTCTGAAAATCTCCCCAGCCATACATGACTAAGACACTGGTTTAAGAAGATAAACACAATAGTCACACCTCATCCATTTCTTGTTACAGTTACCCACAGACACTTGTCCCCTGAAAAGACAAAATGGAAAATAAATCCAGAAGCAAACAGTTGATGAGTTTTAAGTTGCATGGTGCTGTGAGTAGCTGGGGACGGAATCCTGTGGAATCCTGTGGAATCCTATCCTCCACCCTCCATCCCAGTGAGCCATCTGTTAATCCTTAGTGAGATATTTTGAGAGAGACAGGAAAACAATATTATCTTGTTACAGTTCCATCTTATTATTGTTATCAATTTCTTTTTATGCCTAATTTACAAATTATACTTTATCCCAGGTACTTATGTATAGGAAAAACTATATTGTGGTTTCAGGTCTTGAAACATATTTCCCATGGATTAGGGGACAGTATTGCCCCAGCAACAAAAATAGACTTTAAGTAAGTAAGATGATGGGAATGAACTAGTAATGTGCCTGTAAAAATTATGAAGAAATGTAATGTCAGTATTTTTAAAGTAATGGTGATAGTTCTTGATGTAGCACTTTGCAGGTTACCAAATGTTCCCTGGCATTTGGTCTTCTGTTAGCAAGGGAGAAGTGATAGAACTTGTCCAGGTATTGTATAGCTTAAGAATTCCAAGATAAGTATTCAAATGTTGTTTCTAACATATTTATAAGATGATTTCTTTGTTGCTTTGTATGTCCCTCCAACATGTATAACCCCTGTTCTCACTGTATTTGATGTTGGTATAATTTGTGGAGGGGAAGGACAAAAACAAATTGTTTATATAGGGATACAGGTGGACCCACTACAACAATGAGATGTACAAGTCTTCAAAAACGAACTGTACAACTTTGGCGGGGCAGGGAGAGTGGGAGGATGATGGTTAGGGATGGAAAGGTGGGAAGAAGAAACAAAGGAGGAGGCAACAATGCTTGATAAGGAGTGTACTCATTACCTTGCCCATGTAATTGTAACCCCTCTGTATAGTATTTTCACAACAACAACAAAAATAAATAACACAGTAAAAAAAAAGAATTCCAAGTTTTAAAAGGATTGACCCATGTAACAATGAGATGTACAAGTCACTATGTTGAAAATGAATTTTACAACTTCTTGGGGGGTGGGAGGGAGTTGGTGAAGTGGTGAGGGAAGGAATGGTAGGGGAAAATCAAAGGAGGAGGTAACAATGCTTGATAGGAAATGTACTCATTGCCTTACTCATATAACTGCAGCCCCTCTGTACAGTATCTTTACAATAAAATACATATGCATAAAAAGCAAAAAAAGAATTCCAAGGTTTTATTTAATTTCCCTCTAGTCAGCCAGGCAAAATGGGAAGGAAGAACTGAAAACAATGACTAGAAATAGGATGAAAGAATGCTGTGGTAACTGCTTCCTGTCATTCTTTTTGCTCTTACTTACTAATTAATGTAACTCAACCTGCGATTTCTAAAAGCTGAAGTGCTATTTTAGGCAATTGGATGGAGTGAGCCATCCCATGGGAAGCTGGGATATTCTGGACTTGATTTCAAGAGATTACAAGAGGTCTGTTTGCTGAAGGCTCTGGATTCCAGCTCTCCAGGTTGGCTCTAGACACATGTCCTGAATATGTGTGTACTCAGCTCTTGTTGCTGGTCAAAAATCTCAGGTTTCTTCAGTGACAGCAAGGGCAATTGAGGACTTTGGTTACTGGTTACTGGTTACCATTCTGAGGTCTTGCTAAAAGACAGAAGCAGAAAGTGCACTCTCTAGAATCAGATGTGTTCTGGGATCAAATCCTGTCTCTGATACTTACTAGTGCTGATGGTTTAGCTGAGTGATGTCAGTCATTTCAGAGATATTTTCATCATTTGAAAATGTTCACACTAGAGAATTAGTTATGATTTCATAATACATCAAACATAATAAGGTTCATACACATTTGACCCTACATAATGGTGACAATTTTATCCACATCTCAAAGATCCATAACATTTGGAATAACTAAGTTATCTATTATGGTGCATTCAAAATGTCATTCAAGTACATTCAGGTCAGGATAATTAGGAAAATATCCAGAGAATATGCTGAGTGCTGGTGGTATAAACCTGTGATCCTAGCAATGGAATCCTCGAGACTAAAAGTAGGAGGACCAAAATTGAGGTCACTCTGAGCAGAAAAGTTAGGGAGTCAGTCAAAGACAAGATGCAGTGGCACACTCTGGCCATCCCAAACTATGTAGAAGGCTGGGATGGGAAAAACACAGTACCAGGCCTATATGTAGCATTCATTTCTGTGATCCAGACAACAATGAGGAACCCTCAATGTAGGTATATTCCAACTCAGGTATATGCCTAGGTGGGAAGTGAGATTCTATCTTTAATATTATCAGTGAAAAACTGGGATGGAGGAATGGCTCAACAATATTGCACCAATCTAACCAACATGGGACCCTGAGTTGAAACTCCAGGACCACAAAAACAAGAGGAATTCTGGGGATAAAATACTAGATGGATTTCAAAGGTTTCCCAAGGCAGAAAATCACTGATGTGGTTCTTTGTAACTAGTTGAGTAAGTGTTGGATGGCCAGCAGGGAAAGAAGTGGAGCATTCTGAATGTCTTCAAAATAATAACTATGTTGACACTTTCAATGTGAGACAATTTCTGCCTATTTCTAGCATGCCATGATAAAGTACCTCAACTAGCAGGCTAAAAATAGCTATTTACTCTTTTATAGCTCTGTAGGCCAGAGGTATTATATCAAAGTGTCAGGATGACTGCATTCTCTCCAAAGGCTCTAGGAGATGGGTCTTTCTTGCTTCTTTCCATCTTTCTAGCTTTGAGTAGTTGCTGATCATCATCAGCATGCCTAGGCTTGCAGCTGAATCACTCCATTCTCTACCCCTCTTGTTGCATAGTCTTTTTCTGTGTTTATTTTCTTCTTATACAGATAACAGTCAGTTTGCTTTAAGGGCTCACGTTCCTGCAGAATGACCTCAGTAGTATTTACAAAATACAATTGAAAGGTAATAATATTTCTGAACTGAAAATCTCTTACAGTCATGGATTCTAAATTGACAATTCTTTGTAAATATTTTAGGGTTATTTAAAAATCCCAAATGGGAGTTCTAAAACTGTAATTCCTTAGCAAAACTCACCATGCAACAGATTAAACACAAGGAAATGAAAAAGTGGAAGGTAGGGTCAAGAGGAAGGGGGTAGATGAATGAAGAGAGAAATGGCAGGGAAAATGCAAGGCATATCCTCCAAAATTAAAAAAAAAACAATTGAGGGGTGGGATAGGCCTGGGAGGAATGGGAGAGAATGAAGATGCATTGTATTTTTTAATATTTTAAGTATCTTTCAGTAATTGTACAAAGGAACTGACATTGAACAAAGCAGTTTATGAATACAGTGCATCTTGAATGGTGTCATCCCTTTCAAAATTTTCACCCACTCTCCTCAGCCTTCCCCTTCCCTCACTTTGGAAAAGTTTTGTAGAATATACATTGAATTCTTGGTTGCATTCTGGTTGGCCCCTATCCCCATGTTGCCATTCCACCTCATTTCTCAGTGTTCATTCTTAGGAATTGCACTGTTTGAGTTCTTATGGGATATACCACATTTCAGTTAGTACATTTATAAATACTTGCATACCACCTGAAGAATGTAGAATGTACTTACTAGTTTACAAGCTAATTCTAGCTTTCACATATGGAGGAAAGAATGCCACCTTTGTCTCTCTGGTCTGTCTTTGTTCACTTCATACATTTTTTTCTAGGTCTTTCCATTTCTTATACCTGGCACAATATTATTCTTTCTAATGAATGAGTAAAATTTGATTATGTATATATACTACAGTTTCTTGACCCATTCATCCATTGAGGGGCATCTGGGCTGATTCCTAACTTAGTTATGGTGAGTAGTGCTACAATGAACATGGTTGTAGTGGTGGCTTTATTGTATCCTGGTTTATAATCTTTTGCATAAATGCCCTGGAGTAGTATTGCTGGTTTATAGGGTAGTTCTATGTTTAGTTTTTGACGAACCGATCTATTATTTTCCAGAGTGGGTGAACAAATTTACAGTCACACCAGCAGTTTATTAAAGTTTCCATTTTGCCACATATTTAACAGCATCTGTGTTTTTTTATTTTCTTGAAAAATGGCCATTGTAAGTGAGGGTAGAGTCTGTTTTGATTTGCATTTCCTTTATGGCCAGAGATGTTGAATGTTTCTTCAAATCTATTGATAATTTTTACTTCTTCTTCTAAGAAGACTCTCTTTAACTCATTAGCTCATTCTTCAAGGGTTGAATTTTTTTTAAGCACTTTGTGTGTTCTGGATATTGTCTGGTATATAGCTGCGAAAAATATTCTCCCATTCTGTAGGCTATTTTTGTTGTTGTTGTTGTTCTGTTGTAGAGTTTGAACTCTGGGCCTGGACCTTTCCCTGCCCTCTTCAGCTCAAGGCAAGCGCTCTACTTCTTGAGCCACAGTGCCACTTCCGGTTTTCTAGTGGTTTTTATTGGAGATCAGAGTCTCACGGACTTTTCTGCCCGGGCTGGCTTTGAACCATGATCCTCAGATCTCAGCCTCCTGAGTTGCTAGTATTACAGGTGTGAGCCACTGGCGCCCGACTTATAGGCTATTAGCTTGTTGGCTATGTCCTTTGCTGTGCAGAAACTTTTTAGTTTGATACAATCCCCTTTGCTGTCTCTCTATTTTATTTTATTTCTCTATCTATCTATCTATCTATCTATCTATCTATCTATCTATTAAAGATACTGTACAGATGGGAGCTGCATCTTTTTTTTTTCACGCTCCTGGATTAGCAGGATCAACATTGTGAAAATGGCAATACTTCCCAAGGCTATTACACATTCAGTGCGATACCTATCAATTTTCCAACCTCATTCTTCAAGGAAATAGAAGAGGCAATCCCAAAATTCATATGGAACAATAAAAGACCCCAAATAGCTAAGTCTTTCTTTGATTTGTTATGCTTCTAGATCTTTACTCAGAAATCTTTACCTGTGCCAAGGAGTTCTAATGTGTCTCCTATTCCTTCCTGCAATAGTTTCATGGTTTTAAGTCTTACATTGAGGTCTTTGGTCCATTTTGAGTTGGTGCAAGGTGATAGAAAAAGATCCAGTTTCAGTTTTCTGCATGTGACTATCTACTTTTGGTGGTGCAATGTGTTGAAGAGGCTGTCTTTCTTCTAGCCTGTGTTTTTACCTCCCTTATAAAATACTAGATGACTATTTGTAAATGTAATATAGAACATCAACAAGTAAGAATAAGGTTTACATGATTATCTCAATAGACGTAGAAAAAGCATCCCTTTATGATTAAAAAGCTAGGAATGCATGAAGCATTCTTCAACATAATAAAGGCTATTTATGACAAACCTACAGCCAACATTATACTTAATGGTGAGAAGCTAAAAACCATTTCAACTAAAATCAGGAACAAGAGAAAAATGTCCACTTTCACCACTCCTCCTCAAAACAGTATTGGAATTTCTAGCAAGTGAAGTAAGTCAAGAAAAAAGCAAAATGGGTATCTAAATAGAGAAGGAAGAAATAAGACTATCCCTGTTTGCAGGTGTCATGATTCGATGTTTAAAGTACTCTATAGGATTTAAAACTCTAATAAAATAACATGTATAAAACCAACCCACAAAAATCAGTAGCTCTTCTGTATGCCAACAATGAGAAGATCAAAACTGAAATCAGAAAAACAACTTCATTTGCAATGGTCTACAAAAAAATACCTAGGAATTAACCAAGAATGTGAAGGAATTCTACAGTAAAACTATAAAAGTTTGAAGGAGGAAATCATAGAAGACATAAGGAAGTGAAAAGACCTTCCACATTCCCGGACTGTCAGAATTAATATTGTTAAAGTGGCAATCCTGCCCAAAGCAACTTACAAGTTCATTGCAATACCTATCGGCACCACATCATCATTTTTCAACGAGAAAGAGTAAACAATCAGAAAATTCATACAGAATCACAAAATGCCCTGAATCACAAAAGCAATCTTGAGCAATAATAGTAGTGCTGGAGGTATAACAATATCAAACTTCAAATTCTATCACAGGGAAGTGGTGCTGTAGCTCAAGTGGTAGAGCGCTCGCCTTGAGCTGAAGAGCTGAGGGACAGCACCCAGGCCCAGAGTTCAAGCCCCATGACCGA
>NW_012268865.1:0-590 GCF_000151885.1 Dipodomys ordii
TCAAGGCTAGCGCTCTACCACTTGAGCCACAGCGCCACTTCCGGCTTTTTTCCTTTTGCTTATGTGGTGCTGAGGAATTGAACCCAGGGCCTCATACATGCAAGGCAAGCGCTTCTACCACTGAGCCACCTTCCCAGCCCACACCATGACATTTTTGAGAAGCTAAATATCACATTTGGTATTAAAAAAATCAGTACTCCATTTCAGAGGTATATTCTTAGCATTGGACATTATCTGTAATGCATGATCTAGTTCATTGCCATAGCGTTTACTGAAAATCAAGGGTAGACTTGAAAACAGAATTGTTTCAGAAGGAGCAATGGCAGCGGGTGGGAGTCGGTGACTTTCTAGAAGAGATACGTATGTACAGTACAGAATGTAAGCGGTCCAAGTACACAACTCTGTGCATTCCAGAAGCATCCACTGCGCTTCCCGGACAAGAGCTGCTCTCAGCAAGTCTCTGGGTTCACACTCAGACTTGTATTTCTTTCTTTCTTTTTTTTTTGTCGGTGGTGGGGCTTGAACTCTGGGCCTGGGCGCTGTCCCTCAGCTCTTCAGCTCAAGGCGAGCGCTCTACCACTTGAGCTACA
>NW_012268865.1:4660-8103 GCF_000151885.1 Dipodomys ordii
GCGCCCAGGCCCAGAGTTCAGGCCCCACGACTGGACCCAAAAAAAAAGAAAAAAAAATATCAACCAACGAAGAGCTACACTTTTCTGAAAGTCAACAAAGGTCCCACAAGGACTCCAGGAATCTACCAACCCCGAGAAGTACGGGACTCACTTTCTCTGCAGCCTGGCCCGCCAGTACATGAGTTTTACACCCAACAGATCTGTTTTACTTGGAACTTCTTAGCCATGACGGGTGCTGTACGTGTCATTACAAATGCGCTCCTGGTTAAAGCTAGATACAGTGGACCCAGTATGCCGGAGGATGGAGAGGAAAGCAATCTGGAAGGTGGGGTGTGCCTCTGTGGTGGGGCCCTTGCCTAGCACACACAGCCCTGAGTTCTATTCCAGTACCACAAAGGGAGGGAGCGAAGGAGGGGAGAAGGGAAGAGATGAGGAGGGGAGGGAGGGAGGGACTGGGGGAGGGGGTCAGTGACTATGCAGCAGTCTTGTCACCCGTGGAGAGGACCAGAGCCAGGCAGCTTGGCCCACAGATGGGGACCGGCACACAGGAGAACGTGGTCTCAGGACAGCCCACACCTCTGACACGGGCTGCACCTTCACGCCTGTGAACTTCCCTACCCAAAGTACTGTGTTCCAGAATGTTACCACCACAGCCACAAGCTCAGTCATTCGCTCAGCATCTGACTACACACACTCACACACACACACTCACGCTCACACACACACACTCTCACACATTCACACACACGTTCACACACACTCACACACACACTCACACACATACATACACTCACGCTCACACACTCACACACATGTTCACACGCACTCACGCACACTCACACACTCACACACGTTCACAGACACACACACGTTCACACACTCACGCACACACACGTTCACAGACACACACGTTCACACACACTCACACACACACACTCACACATGTTCACACACACACTCACACACGTTCACAGACACACACACTCGCACACACACGCACACACACTCACCCACACTCCTTTGAAAAGGTGCTACAGTACAGACTCCATCACAGAACCTGCCGGTCTCTGAAATCCCTCCGCTCACAGCAATCTTTTCAATGGAATACCAAACTCTCCTCCTGTTGTTCTTTACTCTGCGATTTTACCGTTCTGCAAAGGCGAAGCGTGGACCGCCGGTAATGCGACAGATGGCTTTTGTCTGTCCCTGGGAGCTGCTGCTGGTTTCTGGTATTTGATAGGCCATTCTCCTCTGGACACAGGCCTGGCATCCGCAGGCCCAGGTACTTCTGATACTGCGACCCGTTCCTGCCCTCTCCCCTGAAGACTCGCAGCCTGTGTAGGGAGCATTTCAAGGCTGCCCGTGTTATACATGATTTATGGTGACTTTTTTTTTAGCTCCATAGGACACACATACCCTTTGGCTTCGGACCCATCAGAACTTCTAGTCCCTAAGTAGCTCTGGGACACGGGCACATGTGCTCTGTCAGAAAGCGTCCTCATCTTCTTTGAGGTCAGACTCTATTTGGAAACCTCCTTCAAGTGTGGTCTCCCTCCGTCACCTGTCCGGAAAAGCCAGTATTCCTTGTCTTCCCTGTCATTGCATGTCTACCCGTTCTGCATGGAACGCACCGGGTACATCAGCCTGTGATTGCTCCCATCTCCACCCGCAGCTCCCGGAATCCGAGGGTCTGCAGAAAAGGAACAACAGCGTCCGACATATTATAACTCGTCTATCGGCCCTCGCTGAACAGTTCACATCATTGCATTCCAGTTCTGTCTTCCTGTCAAGCGCTCTGGGAGTCCCCTTACCCCAGAAAGCTCACGTACGTTCCTCGGCATCTAGTGCTGTTCTAGGTGCTATGTGTGGATCGTGTTCATTGAAGCCCCATTTGCGGAGAAGGAAAGGGAGGTGGAGGGACGTAGGTAGTTTGGGCTCCAGCACTGGTGGGGTCCGCCTGTGCCCGCCACCGCCATCGCCGCTGCCTCTCCTGCCCCTCCTATTTGCACGAGATAGCCCATTCCAGAAGAATACAGAGAACTGTTTTCACGGACTCTATTCTACAGATTCGTTCGAGTCCTCTTGAAATTAGCTTGGGAAACTTCAGTGAGCAAAGTTAAATCCTCAAAACCTTGTCTACGGATAACCTCTGTGCATCTCCAGAGGGGCCGTAACATCTGTGTGCACATGTGCGTGTATGTGTGTGTACAAAACCCAGGGTTCCATCGCAGCCTGTCGCGAGCCTGGAGCCCGACTGGATTTGTTTAGATTTATAATGAGCACTGAGTCTCCTTTGAGCCACGGGCTATCGTGCAGTGACCCCTGAGTTTACCACTCAGGACTCTGACTTCCACCTCTGCGTCTCTCCGTGGCTTCTGAACCTGGGCTCCGGTTCTCGGGGAGCGGAGAGGGTGCTGGGTGGTCCTGGCAGCTGCGGGGCGTTTGCTGTGGCCACACTCTGCCTTTGTTTCCCGCATGGTCCCCGGCTGGAGGCTGGTCTTCCTGTGGCAGGCTTCCATTCTCTTCCCAACAGGGCATGTAACTCTAGGCTGAACACCCCCACGCCCTGCTCTGTGCAGACGCTTGGCAGTTAAACCTGTTGCTCACAAGACTCGACACCTTAAGAAAGAGGTGGGGGAGAATTCCTTCCAAAGAACTTACTTGTGTTTTTTTTTAATGCTGTCACAGAAGAGGAACTGTAACTCTGCCTGAGCTGAACTCAGTGAAGTCTCTGTGTTCACACAACCATCTGGCACTTTGCATTTCTCAGTTCTGTAATATCTCCAGCAGGAGCTTGTTAACTTTGACCAAGTGTGCTTCAGGGCTGAAGCTTGAATTCTTGTGTCTGGGACCAGGCCTGTGGAAAAGGACACTGCCGTAGGGGTTCATGGAGACGCTTCTGCCGTTCCTGATCCCTGTCCACCGCTGGGGAGCCCCAGCCTCAGCCAGGCCCCTGAGCAGCGCAGTTGGACTTCTGCAGAAACTCTCCTGCTACGGGAAAGACACGGAAGGCGCTCCCTACACAGGCACTGAGTTTTCAGGAGAGTGGGTCGCGGGTCTCAGAAGTACGGGGAGCATTTCAGCCATGACCAGGCCTGCATTCATAAGCCGCACCCTGCCTGTGTGACCCTCGGTCCAGTGTGGGCACGTTCCTTCAACTCGCCGCCTAAACTCTCAAACGGATACATTTGGGCGGCGTTGGTGTGCAGCAAGTAGGCAATGGGCAGAGTTAGTTCCCTTCACAGAAATACAGGCATCAGATCGTGCATGGAGCCCACAAAAAAAATGCTTTCTTCTTTGTGCTGGTGGGGATTGAACCCAGGACCTCACGCTTGCTAAGTAAGTGCTCAACCACTCAGGCTACACCCTCAACCCCATCAAAAATGTTTTCAGGGGCTGGGAAGGTGGCTCAGTGGTAGAGCACTTGCCTTGCATGCATGAGG
>NW_012268866.1:0-2955 GCF_000151885.1 Dipodomys ordii
AAAAAAAAAAAAAAAAGAACTTCGGGGAAGGGAGGGAGGGAGGGGATGGTAGGGGGAAAACAATGAGGGGCTAACAATGTTCAAGAGGAAGTGTACTCATTACCTCACTCATGTAACTGTAACCCTCTGTATAGTATCTTTACAATTAAAAAAAAAAAAGAATGAAGGTAAAGTCCAGCACCAGTAGCTCACACCTGTATTCCAAGCCACTCAGGAGACTAAGAGTGAGGATCACAGTTCAAAGCCAAGCAGGAAAGTCTGTGAGACTCTTCAATCCAATCAAACATTAAGACGCTGGAAATTGAGCTGTGGCTCAAGTGATAGAGCACCAGCCTTGAGTGAAAAAGCCCAGGGTCAGTGTCCAGGCCCTAAGTTCAAGCCCCAAGACCAGCACAAAAAAAGAAAAGAAAAGAAAGAAAGAATAAGGGTAAAATAGTTCTAGATAAAAATTGAAAAGGTTTACCATCACTAGATCTTCATTTAAAGTGCTTTCTAAATGTTATTTTTTCTCTTTTTTTATATTACAATATGTTTTGTTAAAAGTTACAATCTTGAAATGCTATTTCTATTACAATTTCCTTTTGTAAAATTCATGTTAGCATTAATCTTTATAGTTTCAGAAACTACAAGTTAAAAAAGCATAATTCTAATCAGAGAAGCATAGTTAAAGGTTATTTCTTAAGAAGGAAAATTATCCTTGAGGAATATCTCAGATGCAAAAACAACAAGGATGAAGAAAATAGTAAATACAGCAATGCTGTAATCTGAAGTTTCTGTGTCATGTTCATTCTTTAAAAATCCTGTGAGCCAGGTGCCAATGACTCATACCTGTAATGCTAGCTATTCAGGAGGCTGAGATGTGAAGATCATGGTTTGAAGCCAGCTAGGGCAGGAAAGTGTGTGAGACTCTTATCTCCAATTAATCACAGGAAAAAATTGGAAGTAGAGCTGCAGCTCAAGTGGTAGAATGGTAGCCCTTGAGCAAAAGGAGCTCAGTGAACCGTGCCCAGGTCCACAGTTCAAGCCCCAGGACCAGCAAAAGAAAAAACAAAAACAAATGAAAAGACAGCTTTCACCAGCGTCTCATCTATTGTACACACCTAGACGCACACATGCACAAGTATGCATATACATGCATAAATCTTTCCTCAAGCTTTGCTGTCTTTGCTTCCGCCATTAACTGATGGCTACCAAACTTTGGGGTACATGAAACAGGAAATTGGCCAAGCCCTCCCTAAAGACAGAGGAGCCATTAGAGTGTCAAAAGCCATAAAGATCTGTCAGCAGCTCTCTGGCGACCTGAGTAAGAACACTTCCAGTGGACTGCTGGGCTTGGAAGCAATCACACTGCAGCCCATAAATATGTACAATTACTATGAGTCAGGGAAACATACATTAGGAAAAAGAGCTCCTTGTGTGTGTTGCACAGAGATGGAATAAGCCCTCACTCTCAGTTCAAAGGTATCTTTCCAAAGGAAGTCAACATTCTCTATGCAAAATTACAAACTTCAGAAACACACAAATCGTTCAGAACTCCTGTAAACAAATGTTCTTCCCTTTCTGGACTGATTTTTTTGAGGTCTCTTGTACATTTACAGAGAGTTCATTCTTACCAGACATAGAGAACTCTACCTAGATCATTGCACTTAATGCTTATATAAACCCTATGAGGGAAGTATTATTTTTATTGCCACAAGGAAACCAAAGTTTAGAGGAGTTAAGTACAGTAATTTGCCCACAGTCATAGAGCTAGCAGGGGATTTTAACCAAAGTAGTCAGAGCTCAAACTCTCAAATCACTTCACTGTTTTGTCTCCCTTAACTTTTGTCATTATAGAACCCAATTTAAATTCTTCTTGCAAGAATACAAGGTTCAGCACTTCGCTTAGAAATGCAAAGCAAAGTGCAAAGTTCAATACTCCATACCACCAAAAGAAATTGTTTTAACATTCTTTTAAGGTGTAGACTGCCACATGATAGTAAAACAATTGAATGTATATGTGTGTAAATATATTAGGTATGTACTTTCGATTCCTCTATTTTAAATACTTTGATGTTATAACTTCTATTATATACATTTGTCATTTACTTTAATTCAAGGCAATGACTTAAGGACTCTCACTAACGGTGACCCGCAATTTGAAGTGCTGTTCTTTCAGTCAGTATAAGCACACCAACCCTTTTGGGTGATGCCTGATAAAAACATATTTGATAGGTGCTAGATTATGCACATGGAGCATTTTTTAAAAGAAACTCCACAAAAAAAATATAGCACAAAAGCCACTGACGGAGACAAGAGAAATGGATCTATGTTCCATTCTGTCATCATCTGCTAAGCTAGCCCATATCTCCACAGTGGCTAGATATTAAACATCCCACAAAACATAGCTCTGATTTGGACTGCCTGCTGACTCCCATGGTATAAAGATCCCCACGTCAATCATCTCCTAGGTAATACTACGACATCACTCTGCCATTGACATCTGTGTCAAACACACTGAACACAGCCGGTAAAAAGCAGGCAGTAGCCCATCATTTTCTAGCATTTTCATCAAAACATAGACTAGATGCAAATAAACTCAAGAGCTTGGAGTCTAGTAAGATGTAGCAAAATAATCAGGAAGTGATGTTTTGAGGAATTATAACCTGATATTAATTATATTAATATATAAACTTAATGCATAAATTAAGTTAATTAATATATAAATAAGTTAATTGATATATAAATAAACTTAACATATAGATTAATGATGTTAATATATAAACTTCCTATTTAATGAAATGAATATATAATTTAATGTTTAATAATAGCTCTGTTGAACTGCAAGATGGCAAAATTTGTGAGAATTTAAAAATCAATTCTTGGGCTGGGAAGTTGGCTCAGTGGTAGAAGCACTTGCCTTGCATGCCTTAGGCCCTGGGTTCGATTCCTCAGCACCACATAAGCAAAAATGAA